>NC_056627.2:178671484-178972432 GCF_002870075.4 Lactuca sativa | reverse complement strand
TGGAATCCATTCCACCTGTCCTAATCTATTCTTACCTTCAAAGAACAACAGCAACCTAACAGCCGAAGTGGGCTATTTGGATAGGAATGAAATAGGTTTTAGAAGGTACAAGTATTGAAAGAAATCCTGTTTACAATGAGTTCTCAATCGCAAGGTCCTACCCAAGTTACAGAAAGTTGCTGTCGGCAAAGAAGTCTTACCAAGGATAGTCACGACTTTCATTGAAAAAGGATAGGCCACTGGCTAAGCGCCCTAATCAATCTTGAGCAGGAAAGTGTTCAGTAGGAAAAGACTGGAAGAAATGAGATTCGAACCCATGCATGATGCAATCTTCTTGTATGTCGATTTAGCAAACCAATGCCTTAAGCCCTTGTTCCCCCCTTCTTCCTTACCATGGCAAGTCTTTGTGAAATAACTCCAATGAGAAGAAAAAAGAAGGCGTTAAGAGGCCAGGAGGGTCTCTCTCTCTCTCTCTCTCTCTCTCTCTCTCTCTCTCTCTCCAAAGTTGGTAGCACAAAACTTAGTGAGTTTTCTATAATATTTCATACATCACAACATATAACAATAGTCCTGAAACTCTCAACAATTTCGAATATCACATACAACACACAATATAACGACAATGGGATTTCAACAACCCTCGGAACTATCAACAGTCCTTGTGGGCTTACGACATGCCATGTGGATTAACAACACACCTCTCGGGTTATCAGTAACCTTGGGACTACCAGCAGTCCCATGGACTTGCAACAGTCCAGGAGTTATACGCAACTCAGTTCACATATAACATTTATATATAACAGCTATCAACAATTAAGACCTAGCCAGTCAACATGCACATACCACCACACAAACAAGTATAGTGAGAGTAATCACCTCGCAAGTAGCAGCTATACAACACAGCTTTTCCCCAACAAGGATTGATCCTACATGACACTTAACTGCAATAAAGAGTATCCTCATAGTCTATAATCCAAAACCCTTAATTGACCAAAAGTCAACCTTGGTCAGAAAGACACCCATGGTTAACCTTAGCTAACGGTCACGTCGTGACCGAACCCGGACAAAGCAGTCATGAATGCTCACTTCTCACTTTTCATGACACGACATGCTACTCCTCATGTCGTGAGATCCGCTCTGGCCAGCTTTGAGCATTAAGCTCTTAATCCCTTAAGACACTCCTTGAGACTTTTCAGAGGGTCTTCCCCAACCCTAAGGACCATAAAAATTGTAGCTTTTCAGTCATGCATGTCCATTGCATGACTTGAACACTAACTAGGTCAAAAAGAGAAAAAAAAATGGGATGAAGACTTATGCTTGGAGTCTAAAACCAACACCAAACCTTAGATCTATAACTTATACTAAAGATAAAGCCTCAATGATCCATAAAGTTGCTAACTTTATGGATCCCATGCATGCTACCTAACCCAACCATGAAAAGAGAAGCATAAATCTTTGATCCAACATGCATAAGAGATAAAGGTAAGAGCTTTAGGACTTACAAAGGTCCAAAAGCACAACAAGATGATGAGGTAGGAGCTTGATTGCCAAAATGGATGCACCCAAGGAGTCTTTTTCTTCTTCTAAGAGCCAAAACCACCCAAAAAGATCTCCAAGGTCACCGATAGAGGCTAAAAACAATTTGGGCAGGAAAGAGATGATGTAGGTTGAGGGTTTTCAAACCCTAGCCTCACAATTCCCTTAAATTGGGCGCAAAATATTGTTTTAGAGCATATCCGCTCTCACATCGTAACAGCCTATATATCACGTCGTGAGGCTCCCCCCACCTACGTCGTGACCCATGGTTTTTCCCCAAAATCTTGTCCTACACTCCTTAATGCCCCACATTGATCCATTTTGGAAACCGGGTGTTACAATTCTCCCACATTTAATTTAGATTTTGCCCTCAAAATATGACCTTAACAATCATTCTAAAACGGCCCCCTCCGAAATCCCTCGAGGGATCTTCCCTGACCAACCACTTCTTACTCGAGCCATGCCACCCCGAGTGCCCGAAACAACGACTAAACCCCAAAGTTTCCCAAAACCAGGTGTGTATGCCAAACCTGAGCAGAGGCTCCCCCATGGTCAAAATCATGCCTGCTGATATAGAATGAAGGTCAAACATCACACCCAATCGATTCGAGAAGGGTTGGCTCCCATGCTCATAGCTTAAATTCCACGAACATGTCTGTCTCCCCGGTAGACACGGACTCCCTCAACCTCAACCACGCTGACCAAACCTCAAAGGTTTGATCACAAACAAAACCATTCCCAACCTTATACCGTCCCACTGGCAGCAGAAGACATGCATCCACAACTAACTACGGAAATTGCCAACCTCGCTTAAAAAAAACAGATGCAATGATTTGGGGTCCTTAACTACAAATCCGAACTATTGACAAGTTGAAACTAATCATCTGCTCCCACGAGCGCAACCATGACCAATATCAACCTCATGTGACACTCGGTCTCCCGGAACAACACAAGTGCACATTCATCTGCCAAAACTCTCAAGCGTCTTATAACCACCCACACGACCGCTTCCTGGTGTTCCCAACCAGCATAACACTACTCCTACATCAATCTAAGCAACTATGGGTCATCAACGACCCAAGGACAATTAGCAGTCCAGGAGTTATCAATAACTTTGAAAATACTCATAACAACCATAAGCTATTAAGACTTAGCTAGTATACCATGCACACCACTATGACACATGTAATATGGAAAGAGTGTTGGATTAGGTGTCTAAGCTCATAACTATAGTTGGTATAAACTTGAATTAATAATAGCACAGTCCTTTTGGGTTGCCTTCAAACCCAACAATTGGATATGATGACTGTTAGAGAGAGAATAATGATTTATTAATTTATTACTTGGTTAATAAATTAATTAGAAATAAAAATAAATGATTTGTTAATATATTATGAGAATAATATATTAATTAGATATATATTATTATTTAATTAAGAATTAATCAGAAATTAAAGAATTAATTTTGGGATTAATTGGATTAATTAAAAGTATATGGGTTCAAGTGTAATTGTTCAATAGTTGAACAAGAAGCATTCTATAATCATCCTAGAGCTTGGATGTTTTTTCATAGTTCTAGAGGATCTAGAATATCTAGAATATATAGAATTATCCTTGGAGGATGTTAACGTTGACATGTTCCACAGGGGTTTGGATGTTGGATGATGGATCTGTCACGGAGGCTTTCCTGAGAACACAAACACAAAAGAATCGTTAAAGGACGTTCGGGTGTTTTCCCGGGACGTCACTCCGACGATCAAGTTAGTTTTTTGAGAGACGTAATTTTAGGGTAATGTTTCTGATAAAGAATATGGAATCCTTCCTTGAGGCGGAAGAGATCCTTTTATACCTGTTTCTAACAGATCGTGGGGACCTCTTCCGATGAGTGTGAGACCTGGCCTCCTCTGAGTGGGAGGATCACGCCCACGTTAACTAACTTCCCGGTGACATAGTTTTGGGCATCACCTGAGCTTCTTGTTGGATTAAGGTGTCTAAGCTCATAACTAAATTGGTATATACTCGTAATTAAAAAAAAATCTCCTTTTTTGGTTACCCTCATAACTAGAACTTAGTTAGAATGACATTTGTAGAGAGGGGGGGGGGGGGGGGGAGAGGATAATTTATTCGTTTATTATATGATTAATAAATTATAATAAATAATTTGTTAATATATTATATGATTAATATGTGGGTGATTTAAAAAAAACATTAATGGAGTCTGACCATAGCAGCTTCAAGTCGTCGTGAGTATAGAAAGAGATGAGAAAGAGAGTTATCGGTAGGCGTAGTTGCTTTGAATGCTTTTAATTATGTTAGTTGTTTGGACTTTTTAAAATGAAAGCGTACTGTGATCATTAAAAGAAGTTTTTCATTGGAAAAGTAATCAAATGGCCAATAATGTGAACGCAAATGGAATAGCACCCATAGTGTCGCTATAGCGGTGAATAGCGGCGCAAATAGCGGTACCGCGAAACAAAAACACTAAACTGAAAATAGCGGTTCCTGACCACTGCAAAACGCTATAGCACTGCTATATTGCACGATTGATAGCTTAGATCATGAGTAATTCTAAAACGATAATATCTTCTATTCTTCAAATAGAGAGATATAAGTTGTAATTTGCAAATCGGTTGTGCATTTGTGTTACGTAAATGCATCAATAATGTGATGTTATAAAACGTGGTGTCATGTATGATTTGATAAGTAAAGGTTATAATTATGTAGTCAAATTTTATTCGTTCCCTTTTTCCTTAACGGGAAAAGAGATATCTTTAGGCCCCTCGGTGATTTAATGTTGACATTATAGTGTTGGGCCTTGCCGGGACTAAAGTGATGTGTTCAATTGTTAGTTTGATGACATCATCACAAATCGGGAAATCATGAAATAGATCTTGGAAAACGAGATTGATTCTTATCCATGCCTCATGTCCATACAATATCATCAAGAACGAAGGAATAGTTTATCACTTATCTTAGGGCCAATGTCTGATTTGAATTAGAGTTCGACAGTGGCTTTGGAATGTACACTTTGTTGTTTGGTTCAAGGGTATACATGAAATTGTAGTTATAGACTTATCCAAGTGGGAGAATGTTGGATTAAGGTGTCTAAGCTCAAAACTAAATTGGTATATACTTGTAATTAAAAACAATGTCCTTTTTGGGTTACCCTCATAACTAGAACTTAGTTAGAATGACATTTGTAGAGAGAGGGGGGGGGGGGGGGAGAGGATAATTTATTCGTTTATTATATGATTAATAAATTATAATAAATAATTTGTTAATATATTATATGATTAATATGTGGGTGATTTAAAAAAAACATTAATGGAGTCTGACCATAGCAGCTTCAAGTCGTCGTGAGTATAGAAAGAGATGAGAAAGAGAGTTATCGGTAGGCGTAGTTGCTTTGAATGCTTTTAATTATGTTAGTTGTTTGGACTTTTTAAAATGAAAGCGTACTGTGATCATTAAAAGAAGTTTTTCATTGGAAAAGTAATCAAATGGCCAATAATGTGAACGCAAATGGAATAGCACCCATAGTGTCGCTATAGCGGTGAATAGCGGCGCAAATAGCGGTACCGCGAAACAAAAACACTAAACTGAAAATAGCGGTTCCTGACCACTGCAAAACGCTATAGCACTGCTATATTGCAGATTGATAGCTTAGATCATGAGTAATTCTAAAACGATAATATCTTCTATTCTTCAAATAGAGAGATATAAGTTGTAATTTGCAAATCGGTTGTGCATTTGTGTTACGTAAATGCATCAATAATGTGATGTTATAAAACGTGGTGTCATGTATGATTTGATAAGTAAAGGTTATAATTATGTAGTCAAATTTTATTCGTTCCCTTTTTCCTTAACGGGAAAAGAGATATCTTTAGGCCCCTCGGTGATTTAATGTTGACATTATAGTGTTGGGCCTTGTCGGGACTAAAGTGATGTGTTCAATTGTTAGTTTGATGACATCATCACAAATCGGGAAATCATGAAATAGATCTTGGAAAACGAGATTGATTCTTATCCATGCCTCATGTCCATACAATATCATCAAGAACGAAGGAATAGTTTATCACTTATCTTAGGGCCAATGTCTGATTTGAATTAGAGTTCGACAGTGGCTTTGGAATGTACACTTTGTTGTTTGGTTCAAGGGTATACATGAAATTGTAGTTATAGACTTATCCAAGTGGGAGAATGTTGGATTAAGGTGTCTAAGCTCAAAACTAAATTGGTATATACTTGTAATTAAAAACAATGTCCTTTTTGGGTTACCCTCATAACTAGAACTTAGTTAGAATGACATTTATAGAGAGGGGGGGGGGAGAGGATAATTTATTATTTTATTATATGATTAATAAATTGTAATAAATAATTTGTTAATATATTATATGATTAATCTGTGGGTCCATTTAAAAAAAAACATTAATGGAGTCTGACCATAGTAGCTCAAGTCGTCGTGAGTACAGAAAGAGATGAGAAAGAAAGTTATCGGTAGGCGTAGTTGCTTTGAATGCTTTTAATTATGTTAGTTGTTTGGACTTTTTAAAATGAAAGCGTATTGAGATCATTAAAAGGAGTTTTTCATTGGAAAAGTAATCAAATGGCCAATACTGTGAACACAAATGGAATAGCACCCATAGCGCCGCTATAGCGGTGAATAGCGGTACCGCGAAACAAAAACGCTAAACTGAAAATAGCGGTTCCTGACCACTACAAAACGCTATAGCACTGCTATATTGAGCGATTGATAGCTTAGATCATGAGTAATTGTAAAACGATAATATCTTCTATTCTTCAAATAGAGAGATATAAGTTGTAATTTGCAAATCGGTTGTGCATTTGTGTTACGTAAATGCATCAATAATGAGATGTTATAAAACGTGGTGTCATGTATGATTTGATAAGTAAAGGTTATAATTATGTAGTCAAATTTTATTCGTTCCTTTTTTCCTTAACGGGAAAAGAGATATCTTTAGGCCCCTCGGTGATTTAATGTTCACATTATAGTGTTGGGCCCTGTCAGGACTAAAGTGATGTGTTCAATTGTTAGTCTGATGACATCATCACAAATCGGGAAATCATGAAATAGATCTTGGACAACGAGATTGATTCTTATCCATGTCTCATGTCCATACAATATCATGAAGAACGAAGGAATAGCTTATCACTTATCTTAGGGTCAATGTCTAATTTGAATTAGAGTTCGACAGTGGCTTTGGAATGCACACTTTGTTGTTTGGTTCAAGGTTATACATGCAATTGTAGTTATAGACTTATCCAAGTGGGAGAATGTTGGATTAAGGTGTCTAAGCTAATAACTAAATTGGTATATACTTATAATTAAAAACAATGTCCTTTTTGGGTTACCCTCGTAACTAGAATTTAGTTAGAATGACATTTGTAGAGAGGGGGGGGGGGGGGGAGAGGGGGAGAGAGAGGATAATTTATTCGTTTATTATATGATTAATAAATTGTAATAAATAATTTGTTAATATATTATATGATTAATATATTAATTAGAAATAATAATAATTAATTAAGAATTAATCAAAAATTAATGGGAATTAATTTTGGGATTAATTAGAATTAATTACAGGTGCAAGGGCTAAGCTGCAATTATTCAAAAGTTGAACAAGGGAACGATTCTAGAGCCTTCCCATCGGAACGGTTTTGGGATGCCCTAATAGGGCATTCTAGAAGCTTCCTGATAATTAGGAAACTGGATAACTACCTGGATTTGAAATATTGTTATTATATGTTCAAATTAGGGTTTCAAGGATTTCCCAAGTAGCTATAAATGAGACCCTATACCTAAGCGTTTTCAGCCACTTGTGTGTCCTAGGGAATAACCTAAATTTTGCTCTCCTCCTCTCTCCTTAATAGTCTTCTACTTCTAGGGTTTGGGTACAAACCATTAGAGGCATCATAATTTTGGTGCTAGGCTTTCCAAGATCAACTACAAGGGATTGAAGTGAATTGTTTACCTCAACAATTTAAAGGTATGTAACCATAACTTGGTATTTTCGATAACATTAAGATTCTTGTAGGTTTTGTTGTTCATTGTATGTTACCTTCACAATGTTATAACATAGATCCTTATAGGTTGCATGTGCCCTTAAATGTTAAGTATTTTTTCGCATGTACATGTATTATATAACCTATGAAACCCACCATAACATTCCTTGTCTACTACCTTTGTACTAACATGTACCATACTATCCAATTTCATATATATACTTCCTGAACCTTTTCCCTATCTTCTTTCACTCACTTTAACTGACATGTCAACCAAAATATCATTTCATGAGTTAACATATTTCTTAGGCCTACAAGCTTAAGCATACCATGACAAGAAGATCTAAAGCACATGGTTTTGTTTCATATCAACTTTCACAATGTTGATGGGTCTGAATTTTCTCACCACTAGTAACTTGATTCTTCCTGACTATCTAACCATTAAAAGAAATGAAGACATTTATTTTAAGGTTTAAATAGCAAGATGATCCTCATCATGTGGAAAGTTGTTTCGTTTATTTCTTCATGGAAAACCCATTGCCTCACATTGGCTCCTTATGGACCTCAAATTCCACATTTTCCTTTCACCGTTAATGGCATATAACTTCTGTTATGATTTCATCATTCATGTGTCCTTCAACATTGTTGCTCGATTACTCGGCTCTTCCATTTAGCACTTCATCGGTTTAACTTCTCAAGTACCATTTTACTTTACTTCTTCTATTTTGTGTTCCTTCTATATGAATGAGGGGAGGTCCATCCATTGCTCGCATATTTCCTAGTCTTAGGTACCCTTAGACATCCTTTATGACTTATGACCTTCCTTTTGAATTTATAACTAACTTTTGTATCAATTTGTCTTCACATCCTTTAGTCTTAGTCAAGTGACCTACAATTCTCTAAGTCAAAGTTCGATATTCCATATGAACTCATAATAGAAGATCTCATTATCATATGTCAACCTACTCTTTATCTAGCTGTCGAATTCAGATTAGCAACAATACTCAAACCTAATATTCAATTGTACTTGAGTGTGCTTGGTCTGTATCATCAGGTTGTACAACATGGAGGCTCTAAATCTTGTATCTTGGGCTCGTTCGTGTCCCTCATAATTCCAAGCACCACATCTTGTTATTGTTGGAAATTTAGTAAAAATATTTAAATTTTTTATTAACTTTGGACATATAAATATATACATATATTGTATATATAACGAACTCTAAGTGGGTTTGTGTTCTCCTCCATGAGGACGTCGAAACAATATATTATATGTCCAAAATAGAGTATAAGTGAATGAGATATCGATACTCAAAGATGGGTATTTAAGAATAAGTTTAGCAAAAGAGAGGAATGTGGGAATGAGTCCCACATTGGTAGAGAGACCAAACTCAACAAGGTTTATAAGCTTCATTGCATGGAAGGCTTACAAGCTTGTGTCTATGGTTATGCTACAATTCCTACCCGTGCGCATGGGGGGTGCAAATCTTGGTTCCGTAGACCAAAAACACCGAACTCGTGCATGGGCGTGACCTGCGGACACGAATGCAGCTCTGAAAACTCGGGCGCGCGCTACTCTCATTTTTGCTAAACTTGACAGTTTTGGTCCCTATTTTTGAATTTTATAACGGATGCATTGATTGTGTAATTAATGATATTTATTGCCATTAAACGCTCAATCAATTAGTTATTTGTTTCCGTTTCACGATTCAACTATAAAAGAAGACCTTGTCTTCTCATTCAAACACACGAATGAAATTACTCTTCTTCTTCTTCCTTCTTTGCACTCCTGCTTCCTCCGGCGATTCTTTCAGGCAAATGGTGATATCCGACAGTACACAATACCGTTTAGGTTGTTGTACCCTGGGAACGGACGACGAATCTGTTTAAGGGAATCGAGTCCAACTCGAGCCTCAACCACATCGTTTGTATCTAATTTTTCTTTACATGAACCTTGCAAGGACGAAAATCGAAGATGTTATACTAACAGTCTTAAACAGATTTATTCTTTGTTCTAAAACTTTCATTTTCTGTTCTTTTATTCTAAAATCGAGTTTGTATCGATTTTTATTTTCCTGTAATAATATATTTGATTGTGGTTACGATTCTTTCAGAATGTCTGCAACTCCCGTTGGTATTGGAACTCCTGCTGTTGGTGCTACCCCTGTTGTGAACCCAAATGCACCGGTTCCAAACATCATGGCTAATCATGCTGAGAGACCTGAAAAGTTTTCTGGTCTGAACTTCAAGAGGTGGCAACAGAAGATGCTGTTCTACTTGACCACCTTGAACCTGGATCGGTTCCTAACAGAAACTGCTCCTGTAATTGCTGAGGGGTAGGCTGATGCTCAATTTGTGAATGCAGTGGATGCATGGAAGCATTCAGAATTTCTGTGCCGCAACTATGTGTTGAATGGGCTAACAGATGCACTTTACAATGTTTATTGTAAAGTTGCAACTGCTAAGGAACTATGGGAGTGGTTGGAAAGGAAGTATAAGACAGAAGTGTTGGAATAGTGTCTAAGGCTGTAACTATATTAGGCAAGTATTTGATCCGGTTGTGCATGGTCCTTTTGGGTTGCCTTCACCATAGCAACTTGATAGGTTGATTTATTAAGAGAGAGTAAATATTATTAATATATTATGAGAATAATATAATGAATAATATATTTGTTATTTGATTAATATAAGTCATAGAATTAATTAGAATTAATTTGGTGACTTAAAGAGATTAATTAAATAAAGGGGTATAAACTGTCAATTGTTTGATAGTTAAGCTTTAGACTGTAAATCCATTAGGATATGCTTTGGACGAATTCTAAGAGTATTAGGATAGCTAAAATCGTCCATATGCTTATCTATGGAATGGATTTGGATAGCCTTAAGAGAAGATTATCCAATTAGGGTTTAGGTTGTAATCCTTAAGGAGTCTACAAGTATAAATAGACCCCATGACATAGGGAATTCGACACCTCTGATTAAGCAAGAGAACTCTGGTCGAATTCCTCCCCTCTCCTCTCTCCTAAATCATTCTTATTGCTATTGGTGTTTGTAAGCCATTAGAGGAGTGACACTTGTGACTCTAGAAGCTCCAAGACCTCAAGATCAACAAGGAACTCAAAGGTATGATTCTACATCTGTTTCAATGTTGTTATTTAACCTAATTAGTCATTAGAAGTCTTGGATTCAAAAGCATGTTTAGTAGAAAGCCTAGATCCAAGCATTAGGGTTTTGCATGCGCACGTAGGAAAGTTCTTATGGCTAAAACCCATCAAGAAGATGCTGGAACTAAGAAGCATGTTGTTGCTAAGTTCTTGGAATACAAAATGGTTGACTCGAAATCTGTTATGAGTCAAGTCCAAGACCTTCAGGTTATCATACATGATAACAATGCAGAAGGGATGGATCTTAATGAATCATTCCAAGTTGCATCAATGGTTGAAAAGCTTCCTCCTGGTTGGATAGACTTCAAAAATTACCTTAAGCATAAGCGAAAGGAGATATCTGTGGAGGAACTGGTGGTGCGTCTTCGCATTGAAGAAGACAATAGAATGGCCTTGAAGAAAGGCAGTGAAGTTGAATCTTCTAAGGTTCATATGGTGGAAGCTGGTCAAACTTCCAAAAGCAAAGGCAAGGGACCTCACAAAGGGAAAGCAAAGGGCAAAAACTTAGGCCCCAAGACCGGAACTTTCAAGAAGAAGTTCAAGTGCTACAACTGTGGCCAACCGGGTCACAAGGCTTCGGAGTGCCCTCAACCTAAGAGGGAAAACCGTCAAGTAAACATGGTGAATGATAACATGGATTTGGCGGCCATGATAACTGATCTCACGGCTATGGTTTCTGAAGTGAATCTCATGAATACAAATTCAAAGGAGTGGTGGATTGACACAGGAGCTACTCGTCATGTGTGTCATGACAAAAGTGTTTTCAACACCTACAAAGAAGTTGAAGATGGTGAGAAGCTCTACATGGGAAATGCAGCTACCGTGGATATCAAAGGTGTTGGTGATGTCATTCTAAAAATCACTTCAGGGAAAGAAGTGAAGCTTAGGGATGTTTTGTATGTTCCTGAACTACGTAAGAATCTAGTGTCAGGTGGTTTGTTGAACCAATTTGTTTTTAAGTTAGTGTTTGAGTCGGACAAGTTTGTTTTGTCCAAAAATGGTATGTTTGTGGGAAAAGGATATGCCTTGAATGGCATGTTCAAATTCAATGTAATGGTGACAAACAAAATGAATAATGAAAGTTCTAGTTCCGCTTATTTGTTGAGTGTTTAAATGTTTGGCATGGTCGCTTAGGACATGTAAATTACAATTCAATTAAGCGATTAATTAAACTAGAATACATACCAAAACTTAATATTGACTCAAATCACAAATGCCCCACATGTGTTGAAGCCAAACAAACTAAATTGTCTTTCCAAACAATCAAAAGAAACACCGAACCTATTGATTTAATTCACACTGATGTGTATGATCTAAAGTCAATTCCTACTCAAGGTGGGAACAAATACTTCATTACATTCATCGATGATAGCACGAAATATTGCTACATATATTTACTTAAGAGTAAAGATGAAGCAATAGACAAGTTTGTCTTGTACAAAAATGAAGTTGAGAATCAACTCAACAAGAGAATTAAAGTGGTTAGAAGTGATAGGGGTGGGGAATATGTTTCTCCCTGTGCTGATTTTTGTGCTAAAAATGGAATTCGTCATGACATCGCCCTATTCACCTCAATCCAATGGAATTGCTGAAAGAAAGAACCGTACCTTGAAAGAAATGGTCAATGCCATGATAATTAGTTCGGGTGTAAACCAGTCAATGTGGGGGGAAGCTATTTTGTCGGCTAACTATCTTTTAAATCGCAAAGAAAAGAATGAAACACCGTATGAACTTTGAATGGGAAGAAAGCCATCGTATAAGTACTTACGAGTGTGGGGGTGCCTAGCTAAAGTTGTAGTGCCACCACCTAAGGTACAAAAGTTAGGGCCTAAAACAGTGGATTGTGTATTCATTGGGTATGCACAAAGTAGTAGTGCTTATCGGTTCCTTGTGCATCATTCTAAGAATCCTGAAATACACAAGAATACCATAATGGAATCAAGGAATGCTTCATTCTTTGAAGATGTGTTTCCTTGTTTGAACAAGGAAGTTGAAAGCCCATCTTTACCAAATAACGAAGCTGTTCGAGAGGAAGAACAAGCTCAATCCGAGGAGGAAGAGATAAAACCCAGAAGAAGTAAGAGAGATAGAGTTGAAAAATCATTTGGTGATGATTTTTTCACCTATGTGGTGGAAAGTGAACCTAAAACCTACCAAGAGGCGGTAACTTCTTCTGAGGGACCTCAATAGAAAGAAGCCATAAAAAATGAGGTAGAATCTATCTTACAAAATCATAGATGGGAACTAGTGGATCTACCTCCAGGTAGCAAGCCACTAGGTTACCGTTGGATTTTTAAGAGAATGATGAAACCTGATGGCAGTATTGATAAATACAAGGCAAGACTAGTAATCAAAGGTTATAGACAAAAGGAAGATCTAGACTACTTTGACACCTATTCGCTAGTAACGCGGATAACATCCATTAGATTAGTTCTTTCCATTGCAGCTATCAGAAACTTGCAAGTTCATCAAATGGATGTGAAAACAGCTTTTCTAAATGGGGAGTTGGAAGAAGAAATTTATATGGAGCAACCTGAGGGATTCATTGCCTCAGGACAAGAGAACAAGGTTTGTATACTTGTTAAGCCTCTATATGGATTACAACAAGCTCCTAAACAACGACATCAAACGTTTGATCAAGTCATGATGGAAAATGGCTTTAGAATCAATGAGTGTGATAAGTGTATCTATGTGAAAAACACCACTCATGGTTATGTCATCTTGTGTTTGTATGTTGATGATATGCTTATCATTGGTAGTGATGACAAGATAATAAGATCCATGGAGGATATGTTCAAATCCAGGTTCGACATGAAAGATATGGGTTTAGTAGATGTGATTCTTGGAGTGAAGATCACAAGAACCCAAAGTGGTTTGATTTTGAGTCAAACACACTATGTGGATAAAATTCTTGAAAAATTTGCTAAGGGAGACACTAGCATAGCTAGAACTCCAATTGACACTAGGCAACATCTACGTAAAAATAGAGGTGATAGTGTTAATCAAGTGGAATATTCAAGAATTATTGGCAGTCTGATGTATCTAATGAGTTGTACCAGACCTGACTTAGCATATGCTGTGTGTAACATTCCGGAATATCAAGAGTAGAGTTGAAGGGCCAAAAGTGTAAATGGGAAAGGGCAACTCGGCGAGTCCACGAGTGGACTCGGCGAGTAGGGTCGCGACTCTAGTCGCGTGTTAAGTGACCAACTCGGCGAGTAGCATGGATGGACTCGGCGAGTTGGTGCTGAGTGGAGAAAACCCTAATTTTGAGGGTTGAGCCCTATATAAAGAACATCATATCTTCTCCCCAACCTCTTTACCATTCCTTGAGTTCCAGAAGCCCTATATTCGTGAGGAGACCCCATTGTTGAGTGAATTAGAGCTTGGAGAAGGATCTTTGGTGCTTTAAGCTTGAAGATTTGGAGGCTTGTATCAGAAAGCTTGGGGAGATCAGGAATCTACAGTTGGTTGGGCTCATTCCAGGGGTAAGGAACCATTTCCTTAAGCTATTTTCTTCATGGGTTCATGTGTGGTGGTTGATATGACATCTAAATTGAGATAGAAGCTTGGATCTGAGGATGCTACTTCAGATCTAAGCTTGTAATGGTCCTATATGTCATAAAGTCCCGATTCTTGAGTGTTTGGTGAAGCTCTTTTGTCCCAAACCCTAGCCCTAGAGTGTAAAATGCCTAGATCTCTTTGGATCCACGTAAAGTTTGCCACTTTACATGATGGATGGTTTGTAAAAGAGTAGATCTATGGTTTAGAGCTTCTGCATGGCTTGGAAAGCCTCTGTATGGTTTCAGATCTAGGGGTACTCGGCAAGTCACAAGGGTGTACTCGGCCAGTTGCTTGAAGATAGGCTGGAACTCGATGAGTTGGAAGAACAACTCAGCGATTTGGATGAATATGGTCAGGAACTCGGCGAGTTGGTTGCAGATAGCCTTGGACTCGGCGGGTCTGGTCGTGAGGTCCTAACCTTTCTTCTGGTTGAGCTGTGAATCAGTGAGTCAAGGGATGACTCGGTGAGTCGAGTGTGAAAGGACTCAGAGTTGTTGGACTCGACGAGTCTCGGGGTGACTCAGCGAGTTGAGTCGCGGATTGGGGAAGTTCTGTCCAAGGGGACTCGGCGAGTCATCGGGTTGACTCGGCGAGTAGAGTCAGTCAGGGGTTGACTTTGAATTTGACCAAGGGTTGACCACTTGATTTCCAGGGGCATTTTGGTAATTGTTGGCTTTTGTTTTGAGTTCAGAGTTTTGGTGTTGGCCAGTGTTGGAGATCGTATCAGTGGTCAGAGCAGCTTGGGTTTATCTGTTCAGTCGGCAGTTGCGAGGTGAGTTATCCTCACTATATCAACAACGTCTACGACACCAAGGCCGACCCTTTTATCGGATTGTGATCCGGGTATCGTTGTTATGTTTTGTTTGTTGTGTTGCATCCTGGTAGTTAGGATGGTATATGTTAGAGACCTAGTTAAGGTCGGTATCCTGGTATATAGGATGATGCTATGCGAGTGACCGGTTAGGTCGGTATCCTGGTTAGGATGATGTTATGCTATGTGATCTGTTAGATCAGTTTGATTGGATGTGATATGCTATATGATTGAATGTTTATGTGCACATGGTTGTTGGACTGGGGTTGGGTTGAGGCGGGACTTGCTTTGTGTTGTAGGCCAACATACCCAGGGCGGACGGGTTATCCCGAAGGCCCAGCGAGCGGTCCGGATAGGCTGTAAGCCCCAAGAGGGCGGACCAGACGTGCCGAGGCTCGGAGAGTGGACCAGACCGACTGAAGGCCCGGTGCGAGCAGACCAGTCATACTGTAGACTCAGAGAGTGGACCAGGTGGATTGAAGGCTCGGTGCGGGCGGACCAATCACACTATAGACTCGATGTATATGGATAGACGCGGAGGGTGGACCAGGTGGACTGTTAGCTGGTGCGGCGGACCAGTCACACGGTAGACCCGAAGTGCATGGTTGTTCTGTGTTCTGTTATAATATGGCGTGTTATGCGTGTATGGTATATGTGGTTGGTATTTTGGGGATATCTCACTAAGCTTTCGGGCTTACAGTTGTGGTTTAATGTTTTTCAGGTTCTTCAGGAGACCGTGGCAAGGCAAATGCGTGATCGTACCGCTCCTCATGATTATGTTTTGTGATGTGATTCTGGGAATACTCTTAAATAATTGTATTGAAAACCTTTTTGTAATAATTTTATGAAACCGGGTTGTTTTTGAAAAGTTTAAATTGGTTGGAATTTTATGGTCGTTACAAGTTGGTATCAGAGCCTTGGTTTGAGTGAATTAGAGGAACATTTGTGTGAATCCAGTCTCAAATCGAGGAGGGTTTTCAAAAGAGAATTTAAAATGGTTTTCAAAATGGGTAAAAGAGGACGTGGAGGTATGATCAGTCGGAGCCAGTAAGTAACCCCAAAATACCATACATGATATTTGTTTTGAGCTTTGATAGAACAGCATGCTGGTACTAGGCTAGGGATCTTCAGGATTTCATGATAATGTTGCCTGATTTATGATGCCTGTTAGCCTAGGGTTTCCTTTGTGGGAGATTTCCAGTGTTCCTCTAGAAGTGAGGGTTGAGTGCTTGTTATGTATGTTCTTCACTAGGGTGTTGTGGTATAATTGATACAATATGGGTAGGTGTGGAAGGTAGTATGGGACTGTACTACTGAAAGCACAGGACCCATACGCGTATCAAAGAAACCATGACCTCTAGGGTTGGGTTGGGAGCTGGTTCCCGGGTTTGTGGGAAGTATCTGAGATCTTGTGGTGTTTTTCAGTATGGAGGTTTCGAGGCATGCTGGGAGTGGATCCTGGTCAGGATCGGGAGCAGGAGAGGGAGTTCAGGGCGGGTCAGTACCGCTCGAGGTTATTGGTTAGATGAGCACGTGCGAGTTGGATGCGAGGATTCGTGAGATCCTACATGATGAGGTTGCTGCGTTGTTCTGGGCTGAGTTGCCAGAACTGTTTGGGTCGATTAAGACCGCCATGGTTGGGTATTTTGATGAGCGCTATGCGGCCGTCACAGAGATGGTTGCCGCGGTGGCTACAGCGGCAGGGGGAGGAGCTGGTCGGGGTTTTCAGTATCGAGACTTTGATAATAGGAAGCCTCCTACCTTCGACGGGGTTCAGGACCCGATTGTTGCTATGAGATGGTTGTCGGACGTGGAGGGGTGTTTCTTCACGTGTTCGTGCCCTGCTGATCAGAGGGTGAGGTGTGCTCTGAACCTGTTAAGGCTCGGGGCGAAGGATTGGTGGAGATTGACCACGGGGTCGTATTCGGATGCGCAGAGAGCTGCGGTTTCATGGGATCAGTTCCGGGAGATGTTCAGTACTCGTTATGTGTCGCAGGTTGAGAGAGAGAGAGGTTGGCTCAAGAGTTCCTGGAGCTGAAGCAGGATTCGGAGTCGGTGACGGAGATCACCAGAATGTTCACTGAGAGGGCGATGTTTTGCCCCGAGTTTACTTCGGAGCAGGCTCAGATGACCCGATATCTAAGTATGCTCAAGAGGGATATCAGGCAGTTTGTGTCTACGCAGAGGTGCGAGACCTTGTTAGAGTTGCAGGAGGCCGCCAGCCGGCATGAGTTGGAGATTGAGTTACAGTTGCGAGAGCAAAGGCAGGCTCCGGTGCAGTCGCAGCCGGCGCTGAAACGGTCCAAGATCGTTGATTCTAGATTGGGAGATCAGAGCAGCTACACTTGTGGGAAGTGTGGGAAGGGTCACACCGGGGTTGTAGGTCCGGTGGTGCATGCCGCAAGTGCGGAAAGGAGGGGCACTATGCGAGGGATTGTCAGTAGGCAGCCCCGGGTCGGGATTTGAGGATTTGTTATCATTGTCATCAGGATGGACACTTGAGGGTCAACTGTCCACAGCTTGCTGCAGGACCGGTGCAGGCTCTAGCATCGGCCATATTGAGGATCACGGGCGGAGGTCAGGGTGGAGCGGAGCCCCCAAGGGCTTAGGGTCGTGCTTTTCAACTCATAGCAGAGGAGGTCAGGGCAGTGCCGGATGCAGCTGTGGGTATGTTTCTTTCTTGATGTCTTGTTATCTTATGATTATTGTGGAGTATTGTATATCTGCTAGTCTCGTTGTGTGGTTTCTGGTATTGTATTCGTTGTTCCATGAGGGTTATGGTATGGTTAAGGGTTTGGTGTTGGGAATTTCTTTGGTTATCATTCATGAGGGTTATTATTGGGAATTTGGCTTTTAGTCCGAATGTCGGGTATCATCTGCACTCTGAGGAGTGGTTGCTGAAGGTCGGGTTTCTTTCAGGCCGAGATGATTTGTGTTGATATGTGATTTTGTGAAGGTTGCTCGTTCTTGTGGGAATCAGTTCGCGTGTAAGTGTTTGTGTTGTGTAGGGTTGTTGAGGGAGGTCGGTGATGGCGATCGGTGGTTGATAGTCAGTGCTCTAAGTGGGGGAGAATTGGAAAATTCTCCGGAAGGTCGATGGGCATGAGAGGTTTCTTAGCTGCTTGGGATTCAGCAGTGGTTCTGTCAGCCAAGAGTATAGGCTGGTATGAGTAAGTGACAGGTATGCGGGGCAGGATATAGACCAAGGGTGATTGATTGTGGAAGGCCTGGGATCGGGCCGGGATTGAGTATGTAGGGTGGAGATAGAGTTCGGAACCCTAGAGGGCTAGAACAATATGCATGGGAGAGTTTTCCTGGAGGGATAATTCGGGCTGTTGGATGCTGGTTAAGCGGTCCGGATAGACTGAAGGCCGATGGGCGTACCAGTCAGGCCGAAGGCTCGGAGAACGGTCCAGACAGGCTGAAGGCCCTGGAGGGCGGTCCAGACCTGCTGAAGGTTCCGAGAGTGGTCCAGATGGGCTGAAGGCCTGGAAAGGCGGTCCAGTCATGCTGAAGAATCTGCTTGTGTTAAGAGATCGGTAAGAGGAAATGGATTGAGTATGTCGCGACGTGTTAGCGTCAGAAGGTCTAGCCTCGGGTATTGATCGTGGTGATTGGAAGGTAGAGCATGGACTTGAGAGTCCTTGCGAGTGGATCCAGAGCATGTGTGGTGCATGGGATAGAGGTTATGCTATAAGAGAATGGTGTAGTATTGGGTGAACACCGTGGCACTTGTCATAGTGACAAGGCAGCCAAGTGGATTTCCCTGGTAAGGAAAGGGAAAGGAATGTAGCTCCGAGATGGAGTGTAAGTTCATGGAAGTGAAAGCAGTAGTGCAGAGTTATGATTGGGGTGTTCCAATCATGGTTGATGAGCAGTGTGTCTGCGGCTGTGGTTTGGAATCACATCCGGGTTGGATGTTTGCTGAGGTCACAGAAGGAATTTCCGAGGGTAGAGCCAAAATGCTCGGAAGGAATGCAGGGATGGAATCTTGGATTTTCAGTTTGACTTTGATCAAGGATTTATGTATATGGTGGAAATTCATCCTGGGGGATGTTTGGAGGTGTTGTCAGTGTATCGGGTTTTCCCAACCCGAAGATGTTAGAGCCAGTTCAGCATAGGTAAGAGATTGCGGTGGAGAAACTCATGGGAGTTGCTCTGAGGGTGAAGGATGTGTCATCCTGTTAGCATGGAATGGATAAAGTTGGGCTCAGACTGGGAATTCCGCTGGTTCATGGTTATTTCTAGCTTGTTGAGTCGGGTGATTGTTGTGATTTGGAGCGGGTGAAGTATCAAGGAATGATACTTAATTGATAAGTTGGTAAGTGTGGTTGTTAGAGGGAGAGGCCAGTGGCCGGCTTGAAGTGGTGGTCAGAGCACCGCGGGAAGGAAAATTGGGTTTTGGGTTTCAGTGGTTGTGTTTTGAGGAACCGGACTGGTCAATGCCAGGTGGTGCCTTGCGAGAGTAGTCCTGGAGATGTGTTACCGCAGGCTTTGAGGAAGAAGCCTAATTTAAGTGGGGGAGAATTGTAACATCCCGGAATATCAAGAGTAGAGTTGAAGGGCGAAAAGTGTAAATGGGAAAGGGCAAATCAGCGAGTCCACGATTGGACTCGGCGAGTAGGGTCGCGACTCTAGTCGCGTGTTAAGTGACAAACTCGGCGAGTAGCATGGATGGAATCGGCGAGTTGGTGCTGAGTGGAGAAAACCCTAATTTCGAGGGTTGAGCCCTATATAAAGAACATTATATCTTCTCCCCAGCCTCTTTACCATCCTTGAGTTCCAGAAGCCCTATATTCATGAGGAGACCCCATTGTTGAGTGAATTAGAGCTTGGAGAAGGATCTTTGGTGCTTTAAGCTTGAAGATTTGGAGGCTTGTATCAGAAAGCTTGGGGAGATCAGGAATCTACAGTTGGTTGGGCTCATTCCAGGGGTAAGGAACCATTTCCTTAAGCTATTTTCTTCATGGGTTCATGTGTGGTGGTTGATATGATATCTAAATTGAGATAGAAGCTTGGATCTGAGGATGCTACTTCAGATCTAAGCTTGTGATGGTCCTATATGTCATAAAGTCCCGATTCTTGAGTGTTTGGTGAAGCTCTTTTGTCCCAAACCCTAGCCCTAGAGTGTAAAATGCCTAGATCTCTTTGGATCCACGTAAAGTTTGCCACTTTACATGATGGATGGCTTGTAAAAGAGTAGATCTATGGTTTAGAGCTTCTGCATGGCTTGGAAAGCCTCTGTATGGTTTCAGATCTAGGGGTACTCGGCGAGTCACAAGGGTGTACTCGGCGAGTTGCTTGAAGATAGGCTGGAACTCGATGAGTTGGAAGAACAACTCGGCGAGTTGGATGAATATGGTCAGGAACTCGGCGAGTTGGAATAACAACTCGGCGAGTTGGTTGCAGATAGCCTTGGACTCGGCGAGTCTGGTCGTGAGGTCCTAACCTTTCTTCTGGTTGAGCTGTGAATCGATGAGTCAAGGGATGACTCGGTGAGTTGAGTGTGAAAGGACTCAGAGTTGTTGGACTCGGCGAGTCTCGGGGTGACTCGGCGAGTTGAGTCGCGGATTGGGGAAGTTTTGTGCATGAGGACTCGGCGAGTCATCGGGTTGACTCGGCGAGTAGAGTCAGTCAGGGGTTGACTTTGACTTTGACCAAGGGTTGACCACTTGATTTACAGGGGCATTTTGGTAATTGTTGGCTTTTGTTTTGAGTTTAGAGTTTTGGTGTTGGCCAGTGTTGGAGATCGTATCAGTGGTCGGAGCAGCTTGGGTTTATCTGTTCAGTCGGCAGTTGCGAGGTGAGTTATCCTCACTATATCGACAGGGTCTACGGCACCAAGGCCGGCCCTTTTATCGGATTGTGATCCGGGTATCGTTGTTATGTTTTGTTTGTTGTGTTGCATCCTGGTAGTTAGGATGGTATATGTTAGAGACCTAGTTAAGGTCGGTATCCTGGTATATAGGATGATGCTATGCGAGTGACCGGTTAGGTCGGTATCCTGGTTAGGATGATGTTATGCTATGTGATCTGTTAGATCGGTTTGATTGGATGTGATATGCTATATGATTGAATGTTTATGTGCACATGGTTGTTGGACTGGGGTTGGGTTGAGGCGGGACTTGCTTTGTGTTGTAGGCCAACATACCCAGGGCGGACGGGTTATCCCGAAGGCCCAGCGAGCAGTCCGGATAGGCTGTAAGCCCCAAGAGGGCGGACCAGACGTGCCGAGGCTCGGAGAGTGGACCAGACCGACTGAAGGCCCGGTGCGAGCAGACCAGTCATACTGTAGACTCAGAGAGTGGACCAGGTGGATTGAAGGCTCGGTGCGGGCGGACCAATCACACTATAGACTCGATGTATATGGATAGACGCGGAGGGTGGACCAGGTGGACTGTTAGCTGGTGCGGCGGACCAGTCACACGGTAGACCCGAAGTGCATGGTTGTTCTGTGTTCTGTTATAATATGGCGTGTTATGCGTGTATGGTATATGTGGTTGGTATTTTGGGGATATCTCACTAAGCTTTCGGGCTTACAGTTGTGGTTTAATGTTTTTCAGGTTCTTCAGGAGACCGTGGCAAGGCAAATGCGTGATCGTACCGCTCCTCATGATTATGTTTTGTGATGTGATTCTGGGAATACTCTTAAATAATTGTATTGAAAACCTTTTTGTAATAATTTTATGAAACCGGGTTGTTTTTGAAAAGTTTAAATTGGTTGGAATTTTATGGTCGTTACACTGTGAGCAGACTAAGTAGATACACTAGTAAACCCAGTTCTGAACATTGGAAGAGTATTACTAGGTTGTTGAGGTATGTGAGATACACGCGAGAATATGGACTGCATTATGGCAGACATCCAGCAGTTATCGAAGGATACACGGATGCAAATTGGATATCTGACATAAAAGATTCCAGATCTAGAAGTGGATATGTGTTTACACTTGGAGGTGTTGCTGTAGCATGGAAATCATCCAAGCAAACAGTTATATCTAGAGCCACGAAACGCTCAATCAATTAGTGATTTGTTTCTGTTTCACGATTCAACTATAAAAGAAGACATTGTCTTCTCATTCAAACACACGAATGAAACTCGTGCATCGCCTTAGATATTTGTGTTGAAGAGGCGGAGTAGCTACGTCAATTTGTAGAGGACATTCCCGAATGGGTTAAGCCGGTAACGGCCATATGTATACATTGTGATAACCAATCGGCAATTGGTAGAGCTCAAAGTACAATGTATAATGGGAAATCAAGGCACATTAGACGTAGACATAAAACGATACGACAACTAATCTCTACGGGGGTTATCACGGTTGACTGGGTGAAGTCAAAGGATAACATTGCGGATCCGCTTACAAAAGGCTTGAGTAGAGATGTAGTTTATAAGTCGTCAAGAGGAATGGGACTAAAGCCCATGAATGAATAAATTAATACGAAGGAAACCTTACCCAGAAGACTGGAGATCCCAAGATCTGGGTTCAAAAGGATAACCTAATTGTATGAGTGGGGCAGGTCACTGTGGGGGGAGTTAACATTTCTTCCTAGTCCATTCCTTTATGTAGTGACAAAATTAGGCTAAACATATGGTTTTTAATGATTCTTGGAATCACCTATGTGAGAGAGAAGTGGGGTCGTTTCGAAGGGAATTATAGGGGCAAAAATTCCTAAAGCTCTTGCAGAACCAGGTTAGTGTTCATGACCAAAACGAACACGTCTATGAGGATATGACCTTGTTAGGGAGAGTCCTGTGAGATTTACATTGTCGTCTACATAAATGGCAGCTTAGTTCAAAGACATCGAGATCTACTAATTGCTAGGAGATTAAGTGTAACTTCTTAAGGGAAGGTTCAAAGGGTAACACCTACCTATCCTATGCAGGATTTAACTGTTGAAAATTTTGTCTGGAAATTGGATGTGCAGAGATCGATCTCCATTCATGTGGGGGATTGTTGGAAATTTAGTAAAAATATTTAAATTTTTTACTAACTTTGGACATATATATATATATATATATATATATATATATATATATATATATATATATATATTGTATATATAACGAACTCTAAGTGGGTTTGTGTTCTCCTCCATGAGGACTTCGAAACGATATATTATATGTCCAAAATAGAGTATAAGTGAATGAGATATCGATACTCAAAGATGGGTATTTAAGAATAAGTTTAGCAAAAGAGAGGAATGTGGGAATGAGTCCCACATTGGTAGAGAGACCAAACTCAACAAGGTTTATAAGCTTCATTGCATGGAAGGCTTACAAGCTTGTGTCTATGGTTATGCTACAATTGCTATCCGCGTGCAGGGAGGTGCAAATCTTGGTTCCGTAGACCAAAAACACCGAACTCGTGCATGGGCACGACCTGCGGACACGAATGCAGCTCTGAAAACTCGGGCGTGCACTACCCTCAGACATCAGGAGTTTTCTGGGCTTAGCAGGGTATTATCGGAGATTCATTCATGATTTCTCCAAGGTTGCTGTACCCCTCACTCGTCTAACGAGAAAAGGAGTGGACTTCCGGTGGGGCCCGAAGCAGCAGAGGGCGTTTGAGACCCTCCAACAGCAGTTATGCGAGGCACCAGTGTTGACACTCCCCGAGGGAGTGGAGGATTTCGTGGTATATTGTGATGCGTCCATCGCAGGCTTGGGAGCAGTCCTCATGCAGAGGGGGCGGGTGATAGCTTATGCATCACGACAGTTGAAGCCGCATGAGACGAGATACCCCACACACGATCTTGAGTTGGGAGCAGTGGTCTTCGCTCTCAAGATTTGGAGGCATTATCTGTACGGGGTTTGTTGTACCATATACACGGATCACAAGAGTTTGAGGCACATTATGGATCAGCCGAACCTGAATATGAGGCAGCGCAGGTGGCTGGATGTAGTCAAGGACTATGATTGTGAGATCCTTTACCATCCTGGTAAAGCGAATGTGGTCGCGGACTCCCTGAGCCGCAAGTCAGCTGGGTCTTCTACCCCAGCCAAATGTATGAGGATAGCGGTGGATTCCCCGCTGGTGGGTTTGGTCAGAGATGCTCAGATCGAGGGTATGAAACTGGAGAATAGGAAATTGGAAAGGATTAAAGCCGAAAGTGCCTGGTTTGTTCAGGATCGTCGCAGGCTGCTGACCCGATATGGTCGGGTTTGGGTTCCGATGACCAGAGGAGTTAGACAGACAGTGATGGAGGAGGCTCATAAGTCTCGTTTTTCTATTCACCCGGGGGCTACCAAGATGTACCGAGATTTGAGTTTGAGTTATTGGTGGCCTGGTATGAAGCGAGATATCGCTTGGTACGTTGAGAGGTGCTTGACCTACAGAATGGTCAAGGCCGAGCATCAGAGGCCGCATGGTAAGTTGCAGCCCCTGGAGATACCCATGTGGAAATGGGAACAGGTTACGATGGATTTCGTGACCAAATTGCCGAAGACGGCAAAGGGATTCGACGCTATATGGGTTATCGTGGACCGATTGACCAAGAGTGCCCATTTCCTAGCTATTCGGGAGAGTTCGTCGGTGGATAAGTTGGCCGGCCTATACGTCCGCGAGATCGTCTCTCGCCATGGGGTTCCAGTTTCCATAGTTTCCGATTGGGATGTCCGATTTACTACCCGTTTCTGGCATAAGTTCCACGAGGAACTAGGTACAAGGCTGCATTTCAGTACAACGTTCCATCCGCAGACTGATGGGTAGAGTGAACGGGCCATTCAGACCCTCGAGGATATGCTGAGGGCGTGCGTCATCGATTTTGGTGGGAGTTGGGATTCCCACCTACCACTTGTGGAGTTCTCCTACAACAACATCTATCATTCCAGTATTGGTGCCCTGCCTTTCGAGCTATTGTATGGGCGGAAGTGTAGGAACCCATTCTGTTGGGGTGAAGTTGGGCACAGGGTAATGGGTCAGACGGAGGTAGTTTTGTAAACTACCGAGATGATACGACAGATTAGACAGCGGCTGCAGACCGCCCAGAGTCGCCAAAAGAGTTATGCCGACCGACGCCGATCGGAGTTGGAATTCCAAGTGGGTGACATGGTTCTCCTGAAGGTCTCACCCTGGAAGAGTTTGATCCGTTTCAGGAAGAGGGGAAAATTGGGTCCCCAATTCATTGGGTCGTTCAGGATTGTTTCTAGGGTTGGCAAGGTGGCGTATCGGCTAGAGCTTCTAGAGGAACTTAGCCGGATCCATAACACATTTCATGTTTCGCAATTACGAAAGTGCATCATGGACCAGGAGGCAGTGGTATCATTGGATGACATTCAGGTCGATGAGCGCCTGAACTATGTGGAGAGGCATGTAGCTATCTTGGAAAAGAAGAAGAAAATTTTGCGGAACACGGAAATACCTTTAGTAAAGGTGCAGTGGGAGCATCGGAGGGGATCCGAGTGGACGTGGGAGCCGGAGGCGGAAATGCGCGAACACTACCTGACATTGTTTTCTTCAGCGGACTTCAAGGACGAAGTCTAGTTCAAGTGGGGGAGAATTGTAACGCCACGATCCTCATGTATTTCATTATTATGAATTTCTGGATTAAGCTCTACTCGACGAGTTGGTCAACTTACTCGTCGAGTAGGAGCGGGGTGAGAACACGTGTTTAGTGACCTACTCGGCGAGTCCACTATTGGGACTCCGTGAGTAGGAGCTGGCAGATGAAAGCCTAAATCCCAGGGTTTGCACCCTATTTAAAGGAGCCTCAGCCTCCTTTGGACTTCCTTACAGTCTTTGAGAGCCCTTATAAACCTTAATTCGTGTGTGTGTGCCTTGGAGTGGTTTTGAAGCTTGGAAGAGAGGATTTTAGAGGAAGGGAGTTAAGAGTGCAAAGGAAATTGAAGCAAGAAAGGAGGGGGAAACGGGTTTTACCTCAGCTAACATCTTTTGAAGGTATCAAAGTGCCATTCTTACTTCCTTTTCTATCCTCTTGTTGAGTTCTAGGTCTTTTTATGGATTTTCAAGTTGGGATGTTAAGCTATAGGCTAGATCTGAAGTTGTAACTTCAGATCTGGACCCTCCTTGGGTGCTAGAGTCATAAATGTCACAACAGGCATTTTGCTAGGAAATTCTATTTTCAAGTAAACATCATCCATTGTAAAAACATGTACTCTAAATGAATATCATGCTCTATGTTCACCCAATACATCTCTTATAGTCAATTATGTGTTAAAAAACCCTATAGATTCCGGGTCAAGTTTAATATGAACTAGGATTCTCTTATTGGGCCTAATAGCCCAATAAACTTTCAACTTGATCACTTTGGGCCTAGGAAACCTAATTGGACTCTAAATTGACCGTATTCATAAAACGTTTGCATTTTGGGCCATGTGGGCCTAAAATAATCCATCCTATCTCTAATGGATCTTGTTGGGCTATAAAAGATTTCATTTACCCTAATGGGTCGTAAACTCTTTAATCGGGCTTCATTGGGCCGAGAACCTTAACAAGGGGCCTAATGGGCCGAAAGGTATTCTTAAACATCATAAAAATCGAGCAAAGCCAAGATTGAGCCCAAATCACTTCAACTCCTTTCTCCTAGCCCAAATTCTTAGCCCAAAGTGTTTATTAGACAAAAAAAAGGGGAAATGAGAAATTATGAGCAAGTGCCACCTCAATATTGCATGGTGGTCATCGATGCACCAAAACCCCACATACAACAAGGTAAGATCTCATATAACTAGGCAAGCCTTCTCTCTCCCTCTCCCCTCTTCAAAACTCACGGCCATAAGGCCTCCTCACCATTATTCTTACTTTCTCAAACTCTCACAAGAAGTCTCTTAAGAACTCTCCTACATTTTTCCTCTAAATTTCGAGTTTTCGAGTGTAGTTTCAAGAGGATCTTCACCTAGATCATCATCCTTGGTAAGTTTTTGCTTAGATCTATGATTTAACTTCTAGATTTCTTCAAAAATCTCCTCTTACCACCATATTTTTTAGATCATGTTCATTAGAACAATCAAAGTTCAAAACCCTCCTCAAGAGGCTTGCTAAAGTCGAGATCTCTTCATTTCTTCATCAAAATCCGAAATCTTCAAACAAGGTGAGCTCATACCCCCTTGTTTTCTGTTTTTTTACTTGTTTTTGGGGGTACGAATACAAGTCTTATGTGTAGATCTATGTATATATGCATGATTATGTGTGTGTTCTTGAAACATTTGGTGATTATGTGTTGATTACTTCACTAATCTAAAAATATGTTAAGAAACTTGAAGCGTATCACTAGGATCTTAATATGAATCATGAGAAAAGTATATTTTATCACATATAATACATGTAAACTTGTAGATCTGGGATTTGTATACTTGATATAGCAAAAATGAGCGTTGTGTTCAAAGATCTATAAACTAAACTCACAAAACAGCCCTTGACAGGAAAGTTTTGGTCTAATCTTGGACTGTTTTGACCCTCTTAATGGAAGTATTTTTCAAAACTGTTTTACATGGATATAGTTCAGATTTATACCTTTAAAATGACTACTCTCACGTTTTCATACGATTTTTCTACAATTTTTGGCGAATTTTACAAAACTGCTTAGCAAATTTGAAATAATTTCGGACCAACCTGTTAAGGTGGGCAATTTCACACTTGTTAGAAGCCATTAAAAATTATGAGAAACATTGTGAACAAAGTAGACAAAATTTCCAAAGTTCCAGAATTTACAGATCCAAATTTCGACTTACGATGATTTTTCTACAAATTTTCCAAAAACTAGGTCGGAAAAGCCCAAAACCAGAAAAATATGTATTTCCACAAAAATCAAGCCAAAAATGATATTTTTGACAAAAATGGGTTTAAAACATTATTTTTATCACAAAGTAGTCATCAACACCAGTTTTTAACAAAATTGGAGATTGAAGTGTTATTCTT
This sequence comes from Lactuca sativa, assembly GCF_002870075.4. Taxonomy (NCBI): domain Eukaryota; kingdom Viridiplantae; phylum Streptophyta; class Magnoliopsida; order Asterales; family Asteraceae; genus Lactuca; species Lactuca sativa. Next base: position 178,944,464 of record NC_056627.2, on the reverse strand, counting down.
ACAAAAATTGGGCCTTAATTCTAAATTTTTGGTTTATTGTGCCAAGAATGTCATTTTTACAAAAAGTGGGCTTTATATATCAATTTTGTAAATAATCAAGCTAAAATAAACAAAACAGTAACAAACAGGTTAAAAACGATATTCATATCCTTGTTGGGCCTGGAAATAATATACATGTTTAGTGGTCATTAGTGTCCTTTTACATGTATATTGGGCTCGGGATAAATATTCATATCCTTATTGGGCCTGGAAATAATATACATGTTTAGTGGGCCTTAGTGTCATTTTACATGTATATTGGACTCTGCTACATTCCAAGGTGCTGTAACGGCGGCAGTAATCGCTGCTATGGCACAAATCAATGCAAACAACCCCAATGGATTCTACTGCTTTGTTAGATTCTACTGCTTTGTTATACACTACTTAGTTAAATGATACTACTTTGTTAACACTTTTACTTCGTGATACGCTTATACTTCACGATATGCTTATACTTCACGATACGCTTATACTTCACGACACGCTTATACTTCACGATACGCTTCTACTTCACGATACGCTTATACTTCACGATACGCTTATACTTCACGACACGCTTATACTTCACGATACACTTCTACTTCACGATACGCTTCTACTTGTTAAACATTTCAACTTCGTTAAATGTTCCTATTTGGTTAAATGTATGCTTGTGCTTGTATAGATATATATAAATAATGTTTAAAGGACTTAGGAAGGCTTGTTTGCCCTATTTCCTTTTCTTCGTTGAGATGTGGTCTGGTAGGATCGGATATCCGTCCGAAGGTCGTTTGATCATTAGTTATATATTATGTATACAAGCATAGACATATAGGTTTACATTAGTCAGTTTAGTTGTGAGTCTCTATCATTAGTCCAGTATTTTACATCAGATCTCACTATACGAGATACATCTTCGGTACACGGCCTTCTCCGTTGTCAAGTTGGTAACCAGAGTCTCTTGTAAGGAGATCGGACATTGTGTGTATAGATCCATACGAGATTGACACCCCCGCACCCTGACTGCTAGCTACAGTCCACGGCCTACCAAGCCAAGGGGTGACAAATGTCATACTTACACCGACGCTTGCAGGGCGTCAAGTTCTCTAGTGTCTATCAGTATGGTTACGAGTATCTCGGGGTTTCCTTATAATTCATGGCCTTAAGGTAACGGGTTTTAACATTGTATTCACTATTTTAGACCATACTAGCTGTATCTTTCATTTGATACTGTCTAGGATCTGTATTCACTGTTTTAGACCGTGCTAGTTGTATCTTTCATTTGATATTGTCTAGGGTCTGTATTCATTGTTTTAGACCGTGCTAGCTGTATCTTTCATTTGATACTGTCTAGGTTCTGTATTTACTGTTTTAGATCGTGCTAGCGGTATCTTTCATTTGATACTGTCTAGGGTCTGTATTCACTGTTTTAGACCGTGCTAGCTATATCTTTCATTTGATACTGTCTAGGGTCTGTATTCACTGTTTTAGACCTTGCTAGTTGTATCTTTCGTTTGATACAATCTGAGGTCTGTGTCTCCTTTTGTTAGACTGATCCAGGCGTGTCGTTCAGTTGATACCCTCCTGGAGTCTATGATTCCTTTTGCCTTAGTCAGCAGTCTTCATTGCTGAGGCATATGTTATTTTCCCTGATATTCTCCTACTTTCTTTAAAATCAAATCCCGTATTTTGATAATGATAGTGTTTAAGGGAAAACTACTTTTTACAACATAACTCTGACGGGTCTTGGTAGAAGACTACTTTTATTTAAGAAAATATAGGATTTTCGGGAAAGGACACTAATGCACCCTTGATTCTAAACTACTACTACTTATATAAAGTTATTTGGATAAAATGACACTAAATACTTATGAACTCACTAGCATTTGTAAAAATGCTGATACTCGCTTTCAAATAACTTGTATTCTCAGGTCAGCAATAGAAAGGTACATCCCCGGAGCTTTTGATGAAGACTGTTTAGTACCAAGCTGCACTTATACTATTACTTGTATTACTTTGACGTTCTATATAATGTAAACCATGTAAAACTATTACTATTAATGCGATGGTTGTTGTACTTTGATTACTATACTGCATATGTTGTGATACTTGACATGACGTCATCCACCCCAGAACGTTTCCGCCGTTCCGGTTTTGGGGTGTGACATGTGCTATTAAGAGAGATGAGAGGCAAACACAGGAAGTGAATGGAGACTCTCGAGCGAGACAGTTAGTTTGGGAAGTACGGCTACGAGGTACCGAACAACAAGTAGCTTGTCTCCAAGGTGCATCCACTTCATCAGCACCACCACCAGACACTTCCCGCCATAATTAGGATCAGCCTTTTCTTCTTTCCCCCTACTATCCGACACGAATCTCTTTCGTGTACTAAGATGGTACTTACCACTGGAACAATTATGTGCTATCTTTATTTCATATTACTACATAGACTCAATTATATGTACAAGCGAACCCTCAAAACCGCTAGATACTTAAGGGTCTCGAAACCAAAACAACCTACATACTCTAAGGATAGACGCAACGATCGTGCCAAATCTGCGATTACCTACTACCGTAAATACATCATAGGGATGTAGATGGAAGCAGTAAGAATTTTACAACAAGATGAAAAATATATAGAGTACAACCAGGAATGACGATCAATTACTTACGATATGGATTATCAACGTGCAGCAGGAAAATGCCATCCCGCAAGAATACAAGCGCACCTGCGAGACCCCGCTCCTGCAGATGGACTCTGCTACATTCCAAGCTGTTGTAACGGCGGCAGTAACCGCTACTATGGCACAAATCAATGCAAACAACCCCAATGGAGGCGGGAATAGCATTGACAACTCCAGCCAAAGGAACGAACATGGAAACCAACAAGTGACAACCTATCAAGGAACTCCAAACCCTAAGCTTAAGAGCAGGAGGCTGAGGTCTGGAAGTAAGAGAAAGGGGCAACCCACTCAAGGGTTCTCAAGGAAGCAACATGTTGTTGTTGTTCATGCGACCATGACCCCTATTACACCAACAACCAGGAGACCATATGCTGGAAGCCTTCCAAAATGCAACCAGTGCAAATTCCATCATAATGGAGCCTGCCGGGAGATGCATTGTAACAAATGCAACCGAAAGAATCACACCGCCAAATTCTGTAGAACTTATCCATGCCAGAATCGTCAGCCAAATGAAAATGAAAACAATCTCAACAACCCTAAAAACAACACCAATGATAAGACCAGTCACACCTACTATGGGTATGGAGGAATATGTCACTTCTGGCGCAATTGCCCCAAGGATAACAATCAAGGAGCAGAAGGATCAGAAATGGTCCTGACCTTGGGTCAAGGCGAACCAGACTAAGACCCGACAGTTGTTACTAGTATGTTCCCACTTAACAACTCTTTCGCTTACCTCTTATTCAATAGTGGAGCTGAGCGAAGCTTCGTTAGTAACAAATTCAAACACTTACTAAGATAACAACCCAAGAGGCTAACTAAGCCTTAACGGTAGAGATAGCTAATGGGAAAAACCGAATCAACCAAGGATATTTATGTAAGGAACACCTTAACACTAAACAACCATTCATTTCAAGTAAAAATTTAATGCTAGTAAATATTAGGAGTTTTCATGTGATAATCGGCATGGGTGGGTTAAGCCCCCACCGTGATGATATTATGTGTCGTGAGAAGGCCGTTTGCCTTCACCTTCCCAATCACGAAACTCTAAAAAAATCCATGGTGATAAACCTGGCACCATTCCTTGTCTTATCTCGTGCATCAAGGGACAGAAGTGCCTGCACCAGAAGAACTACGTTTTCCTCGCTCATGTTATGGACAAGACTGAGGAAGAAGTCAGCATACAAGGTATTCCAGTAGCATGCGATTTTCCGAATGTATTTCCCGAAGAACTTCCGGGAATACCTCCAGAAAGACAGGTCGAATTTGAAATCAACCTAATAACGGGAGCCACATCAATTGCCAATTCACCCTATAGGTTAGCTTCCGCCGAAATTCAGAAGTTATCCAGACAATCAAGAAAATTTCTGAGCAAAGGATTCATCAGACCAAGCTTCTCACCCTGGAGAGCTCCGGTCTTGTTCTTCAAGAAGACGGATCCTTCGGAAGGTACATCAATTTTAGGAAATTGAATAAGCTCCCTATCAAAAATCGATACCCACTTCCTTGGACTGACGATCTATTTGGCCAGCTCGAAGGAGCTAGTTACTTCTCTAAAACAGATCCAAGAACCGGTTATCATCAACTTCGAGTCCGAGAAGACGACGTTCCAAAAACTGCTTTCCGAAATTCGTCACGACCATTTCAAATTCGTTGTAATACCCTTCGGTCTAATGAATACTCCCACGGTATTCATGGACCCTTCGAACTGAGTTCTCCCAAACATTCCTAGTCAGAATTTTAAATATTTTCATCAATAACATACTCGTCTGCTCATGAAACAAGAACAAACATTGTCAACATCTACGATCAGCCTTGAAGGCATCAAAGCCGAAGAATATCGTGAAGAAAACACTACATGGATGGATAAAACTCTTGAAGTCGAGGGACGAACTTATAGTTACGCAAGTTGAGATGGGCATTATTCGGGTGATCGTCGATAGGTTAAACCAATCTGCCCATTTCCTGCCAATACAGAAATCAAACAAGACGGAAAGATTAGTTGGGATCTATATCAAGGAGATTGTGAGACTCCATGAAATATCGGTATCTACTATCTCGAATCGAGATAACGGGATTACTTCAAGACTTTGACAGCCATTTTAGAAGGCTATAGGAACATAGCTAAGTATAAGCGTTGCTTACCACCCTCAAACCAATAGCCAAAGCGAACGAACCATTCAACCACTCGAAGACATGCTACAAGTCTGGGTGTTTGAATTCAACAAGTCAGGGGATACCCAGTTGCCCTTGATTGAATTCTCACGCAATGAAAGTTATCGCACGAGCATCAAGGATGCTCCTTTCGAGGCTCTTCTGTTCGAAAATACAGATCACTCGCCAGTACTCTCACGGGACCAGAAAACCATTCGCGAAACGACAGAGAAGAGAATCCAAATCGGAACTCGACTTCAAGCATCGCGAAACGGACATAAGAGTTATGCTGACAAATGAAGAAAACCTCTGGAATTCCAAGTCGAAGGACGAGTACTATTGAAAGTCTTTCCCTGGAAAGGAATGATCCGCTTTAGGAAACGGGAAAAATTGAACCCGCGATACTGTGACAACCCGAAACTTCTAACCCATGTAATTGATCTAACACTAAAGCTTGAGTTCATTGTCTTTTATTAAATCTTGTGGTTTCATATGGGTGCTCTAGACTTAGTATAATCTAGATATGAGTCTTAGGAAGGGTTGGAGAGTGGTTAGTATCACAATATCGGGCCAATCTTACTAAATAAGGTGTGTACGGCCACACACCTGTGCGTACGGCCACACACTTGTGTGTGCGGCCACACACCTGTGTGTACGGCCACACACCCAACCGCAAACACCCTTAACCTCACACCCAATTCAATTTATGGATGGATACCCCTTCATTCATTCATTTAGATGTTTCTCTTCCCTCTCTCTACTTTCTCTCTCTAAATCATCAACCAAGAACACTTGGAAGGCTTCATAATCGTGATCTACTCCATCTTCAAGCTAAGTATAGTGGTAAACACTTGGATCCCAAGCTTAAAACTCATTATGTTCATCATATTCATCATCCCATGAAGGTGTACGGCCGCACACCTCCATATGGGGGCATCACACATTCAAAACTCCCAAGTATGAAGAGCATACACTTCAAAAATCAACATATGGACTCAAATGAGGAGTGTACGGCCACACACTCCTGTGTACGGCCGCACACACCCTCTGTACGGCCGCACACTCTTGTGTGCTGCCTCACACACACTCCTGGCCGCACTCCCCAGCCGCACACTCATTTTTAATACCATACACCCACTCTAATATAGGACACTTATTCTTAGTAATTCCAAGCCCTAAGGATGTTTTCCCAACATGTTTAGTAATGAAACACCTTAGTTCTAACTCATTTATGTGTCGTCTCATGAAAAATAGGGGCCATAGGAGTTCAGGGCATCCGTTGACACTCGAACTCTACATTAAGCGGTGAGTTCATACCCCTACCCTTTTTCACTATTTTTCACTGTTTTCAGGGGGGACACAAGCAAAGTACAAGGGATTACTTGTACTCAAAAACTTGTTTTCATGTGTGTATTTCACACTATATATGCTTTTAACACTGATTGTTACAACTGATAACCGTTTGAACATGTAGATCACGTAAACATATATTTGTGAAATGGATTTTAAACTATTATGTTTTATATATTTCATAAATGGTTTTCCACATTTTATCAGTTAAAAGCATGACATTAGAACCTTTGAGCATAGAACTTGTACACTGTTTTGTCCTCGGTAACACTCCACAGAGATACACGAGTGGAGGATTATCATATTATTACTAGTAAATTTGTTGGTCCTATATGATTGGAGACACGTCCTCAGTGAACACTCCACAGAGATACGCGAGTGGAGGACTGCACCCGTAACCAGAATCTCTTGGATAGGGAGCGTGACTTGAGTGTATAGATCTATATGGGGCTGACTACCCCACACCTGGCTGCTAGCTACAGCCGAACCGAAATGGTTCAAGGGTGACGAAAGTCATAAGGTGATGTGGACTACTTATTGCCATAACTAGTCTATCGTATGGTTATGGAACTCGTAATTAGGATAACATAGATTTACTTAATAGTAATAATGAAAAACGTAATACATTTCACAAGATAACCAGGTTTCAGTATACATCTTTCACATTGGTAACTAACAGTCAGGAAAGTATGGGACTTTCCTGGGGAACATTGTACATAACTAAAAAAGGGTAACAAACCGGGTAACTTTACATCTCAGAAGGGTAAACATGTTTTTCAGAATACATCTTTTACATTTGATAACCGACAATCAGGAAGGTATGGGACTTTCCTGAGAATACATTTGTACATAACCAGAATAGTATAACAAACCAGATAACCTAACTGTACATTTCACAAGAGTAAACGTGTTTTCAGTGTACAACTTTACTTTACATCTTGAGAACCATTAATCAGCCTTTTAAGAAAATATGGGATTTTCTTGGTGTGTGTAACATTTTCAGAATCAGAAAGGAAACTTGAACATTTTCACAAAACAAAAACCACTTATGAACTCACCAGCGTTATGCTTATTTTTAAACCGCTTGTGTTCTCAGGTCAGCGTTAGACAGGTACCCGATGATTCCTTTTTGCAAATACGGAGTGCGTTGAAGACTCGTCTTAATTTTTGTTCATATATACTATGTATCACACCTGTACAACTTCACTTTCAAACAAATGTAAACTTTATTATATGTAATGTAATGGTTGTTTACTTTACTACTATGTACATTGGATTTGATACTCAACGTGGAGTCAACCCCGAAAATGTTTCCGCCTTCGGTTTTCGGGGTGTGACAGATACATTGGGCCATTCGAGATTCTATCCCGAATTGCCCCAGTGGCTTATAAGCTGCAGCTACCTTCGGAGCTCAGCAATTCCCACATCTCGAATTTGAAAAGTGCTTATTAGATGAAACTCCCGTCATACCTTTAAAATAGATTGAAGTAAACGAGAATCTCCTGTTCACCGAAGAACCAGTCGAAATCATGGATAAAGAAGTGAAGCGTACAAATCAGAGTCGCATTCCAATTGTGAAGGTTTGATGAAACGCCAAGCACGGACCAGAATTCACATGGGAACATGAAGACCAGACGAAACAGAAGTACCCTCGCCTATTCTCTCATTCATGATCCTATCTTTCGAAAGAATTTCGGGACGAAATTCCCTCTAACAAGGGGATGATGTCACAACATGCATTTTGCTAGGAAATTCTATTCTCATGTAAACATCATCCATTGTAAAAGCATGTACTCTAAATGAATATCATGCTCTATGTTCACCCAATACATCTCTTATAGTCAATTATGTGTTGAAAAACCCTATAGATTCCGGGTCAAGTTTAATATGAACTAGGATTCTCTTATTGGGCCTAATAGCCCAATAAACTTTCAACTTGATCACTTTGGGCCTAGGAAATCTAATTGGACAAATTCTTATCCCAAAGAGTTTATTAGACAAAAAAAGGGGGGAATGAGAAATTATGAGCAAGTGCCACCTCAATATTGCATGGTGGTCACCCATGCACCAAAACCCCACATACAACAAGGTAAGATCTCATATAACTAGGCAAGCCTTCTCTCTCCCTCTCCCCTCTTCAAAACTCACGGCCATAAGGCCTCCTCACCATTATTCTTACTTTCTCAAACTCTCACAAGAAGTCTCTTAAGAACTCTCCTACATTTTTCCTCTAAATTTCGAGTTTTCGAGTGTAGTTTCAAGAGGATCTTCACCTAGATCATCATCCTTGGTAAGTTTTTGCTTAGATCTATGATTTAACTTCTAGATTTCTTAAAAAATCTCCTCTTACCACCATATTTTTTAGATCATGTTCATTAGAACCATCAAAGTTCAAAAACCTCCTCAAGAGGCTTGCTAAAGTCGAGATCTCTTTATTTCTTCATCAAAATCCGAAATCTTCAAACAAGGTGAGTTCATACCCCCTTGTTTTCTGTTTTTTACTTGTTTTTGGGGGGATAATACAAGTCTTATGTGTAGATCTATGTATATATGCATGATTATGTGTGTGTTCTTGAAACATTTGGTGATTATGTGTTGATTACTTCACTAATCTAAAAATATGTTAAGAAACTTGAGGTGTATCACTAGGATCTTCATATGAATCATGAGAAAAGTATGTTTTATCACATATAATACATGTAAAATTGTAGATCTGGGATTTGTATACTTGATATAGCAAAAATGAGTGTTGTGTTCAAAGATCTATAAACTAAACACACAAAACAGCCATTGACAGGAAAGTTATGGTCTAATCTCGGACTGTTTTGACCCTCTTAATGGAAGTATTTTTCAAAACTGTTTTACATGGATATAGTTCAGATTTATACCTTTAAAATGACTACTCTCACGTTTTCATACGATTTTTCTACAATTTTTGGCGAATTTTACAAAACTGCTTAGCAAATTTGAAATAATTTCGGACCAACCTGTTAAGGTGGGCAATTTCACACTTGTTAGAAGCCATTAAAAATTATGAGAAACATTGTGAACAAAGTAGACAAAATTTCCAAAGTTCCAGAATTTACAGATCCAAATTTCGACTTACGATGATTTTTCTACAAATTTTCCAAAAACTAGGTCGGAAAAGCCCAAAACCAGAAAAATATGTATTTCCACAAAAATCAAGCCAAAAATGATATTTTTGACAAAAATGGGTTTAAATCGTTATTTTTATCACAAAGTAGTCATCAACACTAGTTTTTAACAAAATTGGAGATTGAAGTGTTATTCTTACAAAAATTGGGACTTAATTCTAAATTTTTGGCTTATTGTGCCAAGAACGTCATTTTTACAAAAAGTGGGCTTTATATATCAATTTTGTAAATAATCAAGCTAAAATAAACAAAACAGTAACAAACGGGTTAAAAACGATATTCATATCCTTGTTGGGCCTGGAAATAATATACAAGTTTAGTGGTCATTAGTGTCCTTTTACATGTATATTGGGCTCGGAATAAATATTCATATCCTTATTGGGCCTGGAAATAATATACATGTTTAGTGGGTCTTAGTGTCCTTTTACATGTATATTGGGCTCAGGATAGACATTCATATTCCTTTTGAGCCTGGAAATAATGGACATGTATAGTGGGCCTTAGTGGTCCACTTACATGTTTATTGGGCCTAGGAATAAGTTTTATATGTGTTCTTCTCCCTTTTGATATTTTAGTGAATACCTGAACCAAAACCAACGATAAACTAATAAACGGACTAATTTGATCATTTCTAAGTTAGTGGGTCTTAGTGGCCCATTTTTATGCGTGATAGGTCCTGTATACTATTTATATGTTAATTGGGCCTCATTGACCCATTAACATGTGCGACGGACCTTGGATACTATTCGTGTGCTATTTGGGCCTGTAAATACCTTACATGTGAAATGGGCCTTAGTTGTCCTTTCATATATATTTCGGGCCCATGTTATATAATCTCATTCCAATTGGGTCTTGAAATGATTTACATGTTTAGCGATGCCTTAGTGGTTCAGTTACATGGATCATTGGGCCTGGAATGAGTTTACACCTTTTCTTCGCGTAAATTCGATTAAGGATCTAGTGAGTTTTGTCGGTTGGCACCTATTAAGTGTACGATTGTAGCCTGTAGTTATAACCAGAGTCTCTTGGAGGGAGAACAGGGATTTGTGTATAGATCTATACGGGGCTGACACCCCACACCTCAGTTGTTTGCTATAGTTAGACTAACTCAGTCTAGGGTGACGAAAACCTTATAATCAAAGTCAAAACCGGCGTCCAACGACGCCTAGACAGGCGAAATTGTCATTATTTAGTATGGTTATGATAGCTCGCTTATAGGAATTAACGTTATGAAGTTTATGGAAGACCTTTTTTTTTTAGGCAACATCGGGTTGTCTGGGAACATTCTCTTTACATGCTCTTACATTCTCTCTACATTCTCTTTACCTTTCTAGTCAAATAAACAATAACATACATGCATTAATACAAGATCTAACACAAACACACTAAACAATTTTAAGAAAATATCGGATTTTTAGGTGGTTTTCAAAGTTATACAAATCATTTTCACAAACATGCTTATGAACGCACCAACATTTTTATGTTGACCGTTTTCAAAATAACTTGTATTCTCAGGAAACCGTGGAAGCAGGGTGAATGAAACAAACTAATGGATATTGTGTTATATTTTGTTTCATCATACTCTTACTATTTGGCATGTAATATTCAAATACAATACTCGATGTAAACAATGAATGTTGTTATATTTCAAAATAACTTGTATTCTCAGGAAACCGCGGAAGCAGTGTGAATGAAACAAACTAATGGATATTGTGTTATATTTTGTTTCATGATACTCTTACTATTTGGCATGTAATATTCAAATACAATACTCGATGTAAACAATGAATGTTGTTATATTACATGTGTGATGATGATGATGTTATGTTTCAATTATATTCACTATAATGATATTTCAAGATGAAGTCATGCGCAAGCCCCCGGACGTTTCCGCCGTCTGGTTCGGGGTTGTGACAATAAAGTTGCTGTATTGGTTGTAGATGAAGTCCCTCTTGGACTAGAAGCTCCATTAAGAACTTAAAATAGACTTTTGGAGACCTTATAGCCATGCATGTACGTAAAGTTTGCAACTTTACGTGATAAGTATGCCCTAGAAGCTTGGATCTGTGATTTGGAGCCGCTATATGGCTCAAAACAAATCTATACGGAAAGAGGACTGAATGGACTCGACGAGTCACAAGGGTGACTCGGCGAGTCCCATGAATATGGTCATTGAGCTCAACGAGTTGGATGAGCAACTCGGCAAGTCTGATGATGATCGCCATAAAACTCGACGAGTTGAAGAACAACTCGGCGAGTTGGATGACTTTTTCCTTGGATAGACTTGCATGTGTACCCGTCGAGTTACAGGAGGGAAACTCGACGGGTGGCCCTTAAGGATCGATCGGGATTCGAAGGAACTCGACTAGTCACTCTGGTGGCTCGGCGAGTTGGAATGTGCTCCATGAACTCGACGAGTGGCCGAGTGCACTCGGCGAGTAGAGGTCAACATGGGCTGTTGACCTTGACTGAGGACTCTGACCTTGATCAGGAATTCTATGAGGTTATGGGGAGTCTCATAAGGGTAAGAACTTATGAGTATATCGTGTTATGGTTATAGGTGGTGGAGCCGGTGTCAAGTGATCTGATAGTTGGAGTTTGCATTCCTATCGACATCTGCGAGGTGAGTTATCCTCACTATATCTTTGGGGACTACGACGCCAAGGCCGGTCCTTTATGAATTACATCCTGGGTTAGGATGATTGTTTTGTTATTGCCATGTTAGATTTCATCTTGGTTTAGGATGGGTGTTATGTTATTGCTTTGCTGGAATTTATAATGTTAGGATGGTTGTTATACTAGAGATCGGTAGTTATGGTATGCTGCATAAGATTCTAATCTATAGGATCGGAATCATGATAGATAGTATGTTATGCTTTTATGATCCGTGAGGATTGGTTGGTTAATGACCTGTTAGGTCGATACTCTAGCTATGAGTGAACTCTTTGATTGATGACCAATGAGATGGATATGTTTGCTATGTGTACATACCAGTATATGATAGTATGCGTACATGGTTAGTTGCTTGTTGGTTGGGTTGAGGCGGTCCTGCTTTGTGCTGAAGGCCAACACACCCTCTGAGCGGTCCGAGGAGACTGTAGGCCCACGCGACGGACCAGTCATGCCGAAGGTTCGGGATAAATTCAGATAGACTGTAGGCCCAGTAGGGCGGACCAGTCCGGCCGATGGCCCAGTATGTATGTTGTGTGATTGATCGTTATGATTATGGTTCTGCTAGTGTGGTATTGGTATTTTGGGGGTAGCTCACTAAGCCCTCGGGATTACAATTTTCAGTTTATTGTTTCAGGTACTTCAGGAGAGCGAGGGAAGGCGAAGGCGTGACCATACCGCTCCTCATCCTCATGATCTATTTTGGGACACTCTGATGATAAACGAATTGAAAATGTTTTGTAAAAACAATTACTATTTGACTCTTTTGTTAGTATTAAAAGTTTAAATTTGGCGTAAATTTTATGGGTGTTACAAGGTGATATCCGGCAGTACACAATACTGTTTAGGTTGTTGTACCCTGGGAACAGGCGGCGAATCTGTTTAAGGGAATCGAGTCCAACTCGAGCCTCAACCACATCGTTTGTATCTAATTTTTCTTTACAGGAACCTTTCAAGGACGAAAATCAAAGACGTTATACTAACAATTATCACTCAGCCTCAGAGTATTGTGAGCTTTTATAAATCACATCATCACATTCTCATATCCTTCATACCATATGCCCCATAAAAGAAATAATGGAATTTCTTTTAAGGTCCAAATCACCCTACTATTCTTACACGATAGTAGTTCGTATTTTTGACTCATTCATGAAAATTTTGAAAATTTCCTTTACTCATCATCATCTTCTTGACATTCCTTTTCAATAAACTTAAAGTGTTTATTCTTGTCCACAACTTGTTATTACTGTAAGATCTTTGATGTTCAGTTTTCATTCTTCGATATTCCATCATGTGAAATTGCCTTCCTCCTTAATCGATCATAGACCATCTTCTGGATGCTACTCCTCCGTCATCAAGTAATCGCCTCTTGAAGTCTTATTCCTTCTGACGCATTCACTACGTTCTCTGTGTAATCTTAACTTTTCATCACGAATCACGGAACTTGTAAGTAGAGCTTACAAAGTTCCTATCGTTAAACTGTTCATCACGGCAGTCTAGTACCCTAGGGTAAGGTACTCTCATGGATTCATCATCGTCACTTTTTAGTTTCCAATATTTTTCGAGATGGGCTTCATATTGTTTTTCTTCTTTCACGCCGAAGAAATACCTTCAGGTATCTCACACTACCATCACACTCGATACCTGATACTCTTATGGATTTATCATTGTCACTCTTCTTTGGTTGTAGTAACTTCACTCACCAGTCCAATGCATTAGGTTAATGCACCATTGCTTGCCTTTTACTGGTGTCTTGGTTTTGCAAGGACATCCTTCTTCCACAACTACCGTCACACTCGATACCTCGTATTTTTGTTATCTGGTTGCCAACTCCTTAGGGAGGATGGAGTCATTCCCCTTCATCCCACTACTATATCAACATTTTCACTTTCCTCTCTCTTCCATGTTTTTCAACCCATAACACATGAAAACTCTATCTTTCTAAACCCAGTCAACCCACTTACCACATCATTATTTTTTTATTTAATTAAATTAGAAATATAAAACAAAATAAAACATAACATTTTTTCTTTAAAAATAAAGTTTTGCTAATTTAAAACGAATGAGTGAATTGTGTATTCATTTTTATTTTTTTAAACTTATAAAACCAAAAAAAAATAATTGTAATAAAATAACGAAACCCACAACATGTTTTTGTGTTTTCACATTTTTTTATTTTTTTATTAACATCTATTATATTATAAAATTTTAGTAGAACAAAACAAAAGAATATTTGAGCCAATAGACTCATCCCGGTGCATAACCCTAGAAAGTCTAGGGCATTACAAAATTTGAGTCCCCGACGTCAATAGTAGTGGCTTCTCCTCCAAGGTGGTTAGGTTTTTCCTCCAAGATGATCCATCCTTCGCTTCAATGTAAGAAGAGAAAAGAGAGACATGTTCATAAACCCACTGCAATCGATTAAAGACAACATTCCATTGCAACCGCCAATCAAGGATTCACAACCCAACATTACCGCCAATACCGCTTCATCCCATTCCCAACCGAGTGTCGACTCCGTCCTCCCTTAGGATCTCAACAAACCTCATTAAAATATATCTAAATATATTTTTAACTATTTCGAATTATGTTTTATATCTTGAAAATTTATTATAGGGAAACTTCAAGAAAATTCTTGCATTTTGATCTCATAATCGATTAAATCCTTATATATATATATATATATATATATATATATATATATATATATATATATATATATATATATATATATATATATATATATATATATATATTCTTGCAATTATGCCCAAAAAGCTGACAAATGTTTACAATAAAGTCCTAAAAACCGACAACTGTTTACAACTAAGTCCGAAAAACTAATAACAGATTACAATTTTAGGTTTTTTACCTCGATAAACCGGTCATTATTGAGTTTTTATCCCGGTAACCCGTCACCAATTGAATACAAGTGTTTTTTCATAAATCTAATAAAATTTAAAGTTAGTCACACACAAATTATGAACCTAGTTAGTCCAATAAAAAATATTAGATAATAGTTAGTCTAAACCCCTAAACTTCGATCATATTTGTGAAAGGGAGCTGATTTTTCCAATGAATGTTTTGATATTTCCAAGTAATAATTAAGGTGTGCACTATTTTACCCTTTAACTGTTATATTTTATAATAATGAAGATAGAGAAATATCTTTTAAAACTTACCCGTTTTTTACATGAGCTTTTTCAAAAAAAAAAACACCGCCTCCATCCAATACTGAAAATTCAAAACCAAGAGCTTCAATCTTCTTCTTCTAGTTTCGCGTCAAAATTCAAAACTTTGTTGAATCAACACATTATGATTTTATCCAATACAAACTCTACAAACATGAATCAAATTAACAAGAAATTAGCTACTAACTCTATTGGGATTTGGGTAAAATAATTTAACAGCATGCACTTGTTTATGGGTAGATGCCAAGAACTCCAAGTCAAAACAACCCAAAAAGCATCTTTGCAAAACAACAAAATCCAAAACACTCCACAATCAAAATCCTAAGAACTGAAGAAAAAAAAAAAAACAAAAGCATCGTCTTTGTTTCACCTGGAATTAAAAGAACCCCAATTCCATATTGGTTAAATAATTCCTTTCGAGCTCCTCCGGCTCTGGTGACGTTTCTGTAATGTCGGGTGTTTCTCATTGTGGTCAGATGGCATGCAGTTGATGTTATCATCACCAACGAGGCAACGACTGAGGGAACGAGACTTCAGAAACTGCCATACAAGGCATGATCGGAAGAAACTGCAATGTGACCAACTGTTTTGAATACTTAAACATCATTTGTCCATCGGCATGGCGGTTGATGAGTAGGGTGGTGATGACCAGATGAATCATCTGCTTTAAAAAACTTTAATTCTAATAATGGTGATTATTTTTCTCTCTGACGTGGTTTGGAGTTTCCAAATGTAGGATTTTCTTCACTTAATTAAAAAAAATTAAACGGAGGGTATATTTGTCAATAAACTCTTTTTTCTGTGGATGAATTAAAAAGTATCGTGGATAAATTAGCACCCTTTGTGAAAACACATACATATTTCATTGTTGATCGCTTTATCAAGGTAAAAACCCAAAAATTAGAGGTTTACCGAGATAAAAAAAAAACCATTGTTCCTCGTTTTTGGGACATAATTGCAAAGAGTTTCAAAAATCATCTTAATTGCAAGATTTTTTTAAGGATTTGTTTTCCATTTATTATACAAAAAAGTTGGTCATTTACCAATTTATTATTTATATATACATTAATTGATAACTTTATGTAACAACTTAAAAAGTATGGTTGAATAACCAATATGCTATACAAAAATATAATATATGATTGTATAAATAGTTATTTAATAAATTAGAAAACGTAATATTATTTGACATGTGCATGCACAAAATTACAAAAAACACACTCACCGATACTATAAATACACAATTTATTTGAAGCCTCAAGTTACAAAGTCTTCTTCTTCTCAACAATCTCTATTGAAATCCAGCAACGAAAATGGGGTTTCTGAAGGATAACGGCGTCGTTTACAAACCTGTCAATGAAATCGATCTCAGCCCTCACAGCGATGAAGTCTACCTCTATGCCGACGTCAAAGGTCACCTTAGTTCATCTCTCTCTTATTTCTCTCTCTACTCTCTCTGTAGATACTAAGATACATATCTCTGTCTATGTATATACAGATTTCATCATGTATAGTTAAACACATAATTCGTGTGTGAAATTACACAATAATGTGTATGTATAGATTGATAAGCTTAACTTTACGTTGATTGTAGCTCCTCGAATGGCTGGAACTGTTGCGAGGATATTCGTTTGGTTTCTGGAGATGAAGATCATCGGCGATGTGTTGCTGTATTTCCTGAAGAAGAACAATCGAATTCAGAAGGTATGATTTCAGGTTTTAATTTTGGATTTTTTTTCTTATAGATTCACAAATTCGTCTCGATCTCCTTGAAACCATGATTATCGACTTCGATCAATGGAATTGTTACTCGATTGATTTTTATTTATTTATTTATTTTTCTGTTTTGTAATAAATAATCTTGTCTAGTAATTATAGATATCTACGAGAATTTCCACCCAGTTTCTAGCGTAAATATTGATTAATTGATAAGAAATCTATGAATAAAAGTTGGTATTTCTTTAAAGTAGGCCGCCTAGTAATATACAATGGTTGGATGGACCTAAGAAAAAAATTTGGGAGCAAAATTAAAATATTGATAATTTGATATTTTCTACTATTGGTATATAAATTTGTTTTGATTTATAAATAATTTCAGTTTTTTTTGTTATTAAATTAGATTTTTAGATATATAACTAAACAAACTGATTTGTACACAACATTTTTTTTTATTAAAAATAACATTGAAACTTCTATTATTTTAAAATAAATGACGTGTTAACACTTAACAGACATTAATTAAATTAAACTATGCAACGAGTGTTTCTCACATCTAACCATTTATATTTTCTTCTTTTAGCCTTTTTGTAAAATAGAATGCTTGATTTAAGAAAAATCTTTTTTCTTCATAATCAAATAAGAGTGGTTTGACCGTCAAAATAAGAGTGATTTGACATATGTTTTATATATTTTTAGTTTTCAATATATATTTTTAAAATCATCACTAAGTATTTATTTTAGTGTAAGTGTATGGAAATGGTCATAAATAAAATTATAAACCTAAAATATTGATCAAAGAAAAAGTTCAAAACCTTTTACATTGTTATCATAAAGTTTTAATATATATATATATATATATATATATATATATATATATATATATATATATATATATATATATATATATATATATATGGTAGGTTTGTTTGATCTATATTGTTAATTCATTTACATAGAATGATAAAAAAAAAATGATATTTTGTTAATTTTGTTGAATAGTTAAAAGAAATATATTATATGAATCCCTTTAAAAATTAATGTAAACATGTTGTACTTTTTGCAATTAACCTTTTCAAAAATAAAGGGAAGTAATCATTTCTAATAAATAAAGAATTTTTTGCCATTTATTAATTTCTTATGCATTTAGACACATGTAATTTTGTGGTTAATTCTTAAAAATTAATTTCCACTTGTTATTTTGTGGTAATTTTTGATTTTCTTAATGAACTATCTAAATTTTAGGTTATAGAAAGTAATTAATGTGTCATTAATTTGTTTCCTTATATTTTTAAATTTTAATATGTTTCCTTCAATATATATAATTTAAAATTGACATGTTTCTTTTAAAGTTTATTGTCATTTTAAGACAAAATGGTCTACATAAAAAAAATAATCAAACTTTGTTGTTTTTTATTGACAAACTAAAAAAATGTTATATGACCAAAATATAATTATTTTTCTGTAGTTTGTTTTATTAATATAAATTAAATTATTTATTTATTCATCATTCTGTTTGTTTATATATTTTGAAATTTTATTTTAAAAAATATTTAATGTTTTCACTTTGATATTTAATGTTTTCTTTAAAAAAATATATTTAAATTTTATATTTTTATATATAATTTTTTTAATCAACCCGTATAGTACACGGATTTCACACCTAATATAAAAAAAAATGATAAATAAAGTGAAGAGCGTAACAAACTGACGTTGGTGCATCTTATTGCTACGTAAGAGTGGGTCCACAACATTTACAAACAAATCTCATAACATCATAATTCCTGAAATTGGGTGGTATCAAAGTCATATTTTTGGTTTGTTTTTCTACTGATTTTATGTTCCATCTTTCTATTTATGGAAACTTTAATTTATAAAAACATTTCAATATGAAAAAGATGAGTGAAAGACATTAAAATGTGATTTTCGTATTGGAAAGACCAATGTCACCACCTTTGATAATAACAAGAATCAAATTACTTAAATCTTGTCTCCCATAATTCTTGTTGCAAGTAACATCTAAGACTTGATATTATCATCGTTATTAAAAGAGAAAAAGACAATTTAGCATAATCTTCTAATCACCTTGATGACTCACTGGATAAGATTAGGGATCCCCATAAGGGAGGTCTCTAGTTCAAATCTTGGATATATTTACATTCCTATTTAAAGTTAGATGAAATCCCATAAGAGCTAGAAGATTCGCATATATTTATAGGAAATCACAGATGATTTCCTCTATAACTCATATGAGATTAAACTTTATGTGGTTTCATAAAAATTATACTCCGTTACATAAACACTATTGGGGTAGAAGAATTTTTGCTTGACTCAATGAAAATGTAAAAATAATAATAACTTTTTTTACAACCTTCAATACTTACTATGGGCTCATGAGATCACAGCCCAATAAGAACCACTGCAAATTTAGTGGCTATTTTGGTCATGTGTTAATTTTTTTGGCTAATTTGTAGCAAATGATTAGAAAATTAAACTAAATTTAGATTTTTCTCATGTTTAAATCATATTTTCCACCTTTAGATCGTCATTTTTTTTTTCAAATATTGATATAATCTTTTTGTTCCAAGAGTAACAGCCTCTCATCAAGGAATGATCCATGGAACAAACTTAAAACAACAAATAATTAGACATTTAATGAAATTAATAATCATTTAATCCACTTGTCAACATTTGATATGGTAGGAGAAAAAGTAGGAACAAATGGTAGGAGGATATTTAATTTCTCTTTAATATTTTATGGTAACACAATAATCTAAATGACTTATATTTTAAAATCAATGTGACCCGTGTTCATTTAAAGTCACACTTTCGTTTTTCTGCAGCTTGTTTCATTTGCAGTATTGGATGAATCACCTTTATATGTTCCTTTTCAGCCTTATGAAGGTCAGCTTCATATTACATACCATCATCTAACCCTATGATTTTATAAATTCAAATCTTCCATTCGTTTGTTTATTATAACATCCTACTTTCATTATGCCTATTACAACATTATACTTTTAAAAACAATCTCACAGTTATAACAACTTTTTTTTTCTTTGAAAGTGTAATGATATAATTGGGTAGATTTTCAAACAGCAATGCCTTGGTAAGAAAATTTTTCGGAAATACAATGCTCTAACAAGAAAAAAAAAATGGCACTTTGATGCTATAATACACAAATATATGAAAGCACATTGCTATAATTTGCATTTAGAACCCTATAAACAAATGCTTAGTTCTTAATGCAGATGTTAAACAATGTGAAGAATCAAAATGCTTAGACTCAGGTTTGACTCCAGCAGAACAAGTTCAACAGGCTAAGGAATGTTTACAGTTTTTAGACAAAAGTTTGGATGAAAGTTTTCACCGTTGGACAATAATGGATTATTCAAGAGCATATAAATCGCAAAAAATAACCCCTCTCATGGTATTATTATGGAAATTCTTATAACTAAAGTTGACCACATTTGACCGGGTCCATTTTTTAACTTGTTACATTATTTATTTGTTTTTAGGTTGCAGAGCGGTTGGTATCAGCAGTCATGCAATCTTCTGCTCCAGGGACGGATATGTCATTTTTCATTAATTATGAATCTCGTGATATTCTAAAGCAAGCTACTGAGTCAACTCTTCGGTATGAGAGAGGTAATTAATTGTTAGATTGCTAAATGTTAAATCTTTAGGTATTGTTTGTTATGTATAAGAGGAGATGAGTAAACATGTTATGTTGGTTACTGATGTCAATGGAACAAAAATTACAATTTATTTTACGAATCTAGATAGAAAAACGTATCATAAATACGAGTAAATGAAAATTTTGTTGCTAATTCAAGTTTATTGTTGATGTATACAGGTGAACCGATTTCAATACTAGATGGAGTCCCGATTGCTGTTAAAGACGAAATAGATTGTATGCCATATCCAACAACAGGTAAAACACTTTATACTGTGTTTGACATGCATTGGATTGTGACTGATGTCGACAATCAGACAAAAGTTGTCCCGCCTAAAAATGCATTGGATTGTGACTGATGTCAATCTGGAATCTCGAATTTGCTAAAACATACTTGCCTTGTCATCCTTATAATTGAAAATAGCCCTAGAAAGATTATCCATGACAAGACCACCTAAAAAGGTGCGATAGATGTTTAAAGACGTAAATGCCCTCCTCATCCTCATTATAAAAATATCATCTCCTTTCATGTGAATTTTTATGCTATTACTATTATTATTATTCATTACAGGGGGTTCAAAGTGGTTGCATAAGGTAAGACCTTGCAAAGAAGATGCTTGTTGTGTTAAGCGACTCAGATCATGTGGTGCCATTCTTGTGGGAAAAACAAATATGCATGAGCTCGGGGCAGGAACCAGTGGAATCAACCCACATTATGGGTACAATAAAAAAAACAATTTCCTAAAATTTGTAAAAATAAAAATTATAAACTCATCATTTTTTTTTTTTTTTTAATTTCGTTCTGAATAATGCAGGACAACCCGGAATCCATATGATCCGAACAGAATCTCTGGTGGTTCATCTAGTGGATCTGCTGCTGTTGTTTGTGCAGGGCTATGCCCTGTAGCCCTTGGTGTTGATGGGGGAGGTAAATAAAATAATGTATTTATGCGTGATAGATATTGTATCAGGACATTATACATTATACTGATACACTGTGTGTCTGATAAACAGATCAGACACATCAATACCGATAAGTCTGATACATATGATGCGTATGTATCAAACATTTATCACACAAAAGATGATTTGTTTTCCTTGTGTAGGATCGGTGAGAATGCCGGCTGCTCTCTGTGGTGTTGTTGGTTTAAAACCATCTTTTGGTCGCATACCATACTCTGGGTTGGTATTTCATATCTAAGGAAACTTAATTAATTAACAAATTAAGTAATTAATTAATGCGAAAAAAATCACCTAATTTTCATAATCTTTTTCCAGTATTTAGGCAAAGGTTAAGGGTTTTCTGAAATAACCACCAATTTCACAGATCTCAATTGCAAAATTACTCACGAAATCACCAAACTACATGGCTTTAAAGAAAAATAAATTTAATATTTTTTTCACAGGTTTGACCTGTGAAAAACAAAATACAAAATTCAAAGAATTGCACATATCTAACTTGCGAAATTTGGGACCTATAAAGAAAACATTTTCTTTTTGAACTTTTTTGATATAAGTCTTCAAAGATCATTTTCACAAAAAAAAAAATTGTATTATAGTTTTGACCTGTAAAAATACAAAAAAGAAAAAAAAAATTAATAGTTAAAAAATTCGCAGAGAATTTTGCAGTTATGAAGGTTTGACGTGCGAAATTATTTCACACATGCAAAAATCATAGGATTTTTGTTGAAAAAACATTGTTTTAATCTTTTTTTATGGTGGGAATCTTAAAAGAACATTTTCATAGCAAACAGATAGTTTGATATTGTTCGAATGAAGTGCTAAATTGAGAGAGCTTTACCAAAAAAAAAAGAATAAAAAAAAACGACTTATATACAGCATACAAGTGACCACACACGGGCCCATCAGGCCCATTTTGCAGTCTATATATTGCTATTCCAGAGTATTATACCTGCGAATTTATAGCTATTTCTGAAGAGCCCCAACTTTTTGCCTAAATCTTGTGAAAACCTTAGGAGGATTGGTCTAATTTGTCTTTTTCTCTTGATTTATTAATTAATAATCACAATCTTTTCTTTTCTAGGGTTATCCCTTGGAACTGGACAGTTGGAATGGTTGGGATACTAGCGGGCACAGTTGAGGATTCGTTGATCGTGTCAGTACTTCATATCTAAGATAAATCATGTTTAACACATATTTGAAAATATGAAAGCACACTTATTAAATGAGGGAAAATTTGCAAGAGATTAGGACTTAATGGGGAAAGACTCATTTTTCTAACCTTTGCTATATATAACTTACCAATTAAGCCATGTCCTCATTAAGTCAAAAAGAAACAACACCTAACACCATTGCATAATATATATATATATATATATATATATATATATATATATATATATATATATATATATATATAATTTGATCTTTTTTTTTGTTGCAACTTACACACAACTTTCACTGTTTTCAGTTATGCTGCAGTGAGCGGAGGAGCTGAAGCACAACAACCAACTATGGTACTGTAAAAAGACTTTGTACTGTGTTTAGCCTGTATTGGACTGGGACTGGAACTGATATCAATCGGACAAAATTTTAATTTTACATCCCCACCAAAAAAGGTGGGACAATGACTTTCTCTCGCTCTAAATCTTTTGCTTGTGCAAAAAGACATGAACGCCCTCAACATCCTCGTTATTGAAAATAGCCCTAGAAAGCTTGTCCTAACAGATTAAATTAAGAATATTTATTTACTCTTCTTAGAATCAGCAGCCTAAACTATACCTCCCCATGCTAAAGCCTTCTAACCAGATGTCCATCAAGCTCGCAAAATCTAAAGAGGTTCTTAATCATACACCATTAATTTTTTTTTTTTTTTTTAACACTATTCTTTTGTATAAATTGTGCTTTTAACATCGGTTTTTCTGCTTTTTATATGCCAGTGGTTTAATGACTGCAGTGATGACATCAGAATATGCTGTTTAACTGCTCTAGATAATCTCTATAAATGCTACGGATGGCAGGTATTTAAATCAACTATTCGCTAAACATGTACAAGAAATAGGAATACACAACAGTTATTTATACCGAATTATAGCAACATCATTTACATGCAAAACATGTTATTTATATTAGGGTTAAATGCAAGAAATAGCAAGGTATTGTAATTGATGTGCTTATTATATCATCCTATTTTTATTTATTCCTATTACAAAATTGTATTTTGAAAAAAATATATATTGAATTATAGCAAATGAATTTAAATACAAAGCAAGTTTCACAGCTGGAATAAGAAAAAGTTGATATTATAATTGGGTAGATTTTTCAAAGTACAATGTTATATGAAAGTACATTGTTATTTCTTGCATTTAGCCCTTTCTATTATAGTAGTTGACTATATCTCTTCTTTTTCTTTTGTTTAAGACTGTGGAAGTGACTATACCAGATATAGAGGCGATGCGTTTGGCACATTATGTAACTATAGGTTCAGAATGTGCAGCTTCTTTTGCTCATTATTTGGAAAAATTGTACGTACTTAAAAATTAAAATACACACATAATTAAATTATCTATATATCTAAATACAAAATGTACCAAATGCTGAAATTATGAATGGAATTTGAATCAGTGATAAGTCAGAATCTGGATCTGATGTAAGAGTAGCACTTTCTGTATACGGAGCTTTCAGTAGTAGGGATTACTTACAAGCACAACGCATAAGGTATACTATTTTTGTTGATTAACCTTTCAATGATCCCATTTTTTTCATTAAAATAAAAAAGTTTTCTTCTACACTTTTTAATGCAGGAATCGTCAAATGAAGATTCATGAAAAGATATTTGGTATGGCTGATGTCATCGTTACACCTACAGTCGGGTATAGTCTCTTACCTTGAATCCATCTATTGAAAAAAAAGGAAAATCTTTTTAGGGCAATTTTCGATGATGAGGATAAGAAAGGCATTTACGTCTTTTGAACGATACCAAGTCCCTGTCACACCTTATTCCATGTTTTTAGGTGGAACAGAAGAACTACCACTTTTGTTCCATCAACATCAGTCACAGTCTCAATCCAATGAATGTCAAATACAGTACAACTGTTCTGTTCTGTTTGTATAATATAATCATTGAATTTGACTATTTGTAACGTTTGAAAATTATTTCTTTATCGTTCTCGATAGCATAACAGCATATGAAATAAAGGATGATGTTAAGAAAACCGGTGAACTCGACTACGTCAATGGAGGTATTTTTAATTAATTCTTTTTTCTTTTTTGATTTTTCATATTTGTATTTAATTTTAACATAATCCACTCTCTCTTTCTCTCAGCTTCACTCGTTCGATATTCTATAGCTGGAAACTTTCTAGGACTTCCAGCTGTCACTGTGCCGGTATGCTATACAAGAATTAGCAACATACTTTCATTTTTTTAATACAAAATATAACAACATACTTTCACTTTTTCCCACTTTATTAGAAATAGAATGCTATAATAAACAAATAAATAAAAGTACATTGCTATTTTTTTTTTGCATATATCTGACTTTTAAAAGTTTATGATAGATTGGATATGACAAACTTGGATTGCCCATTGGCATTCAATTTATTGGAAAACATTGGTCTGAAGATATGTTGATACAGATAGCCTATGCAATGGAGGTTTGTTGGCATTCTCTGTAGAGATATTAATTATATCATAATTGTTTATTTAATACCTAAAAAACTTATTTAAAATGGTCTTTGCAGGCATTGTGCAAGGCAGAATACAAAAAGCCAAAGGTTTACTATGATCTACTAACTGAGATCTAACCAAATTACAAAAATTACCTAATCACAGAATTTAAAAAAAAAAATAGATGAATAATAACAACTTATATATTTCCTTCAGTTATAGACACATACTAGAATGTAAAGGTTAAAAATGCACTTCTTTACTTTCTTTTCATGTTATAGAATTCCAACTTTGCAAAGAAAAAGTGATTGAAATTTAATCAATAAGACTGAAAATGGAACCGATGTATATGGACAAAAACTGAATTTTTTTACTCGCTCTCGATTTCTCATCTGTGCAAAAGACGTTAATGCCCTCCACATCCTCATCATTAATAAATAATAATAGCCCTACAAAATAGCTCTATGCTGCATTTGTTAATTAAACACAACCAGACAAACTTTCTAGGGCTAAATGGCTAATAATAACGATGAGGATGACGAGGGCATTAACGTCTTTTGTACATCTGGGTCCCAATTTTTTGGGTGTAACAAAAAAATTGCAATTTTTATCCCCATTGATATCAGTCCCAGTCCAATGCATGTCAAACACAGTACAACCTATTCAATCATGTTCATTCCTAACTCTAATATATGAAATAGTAAATTGCACAAAACAAGGACATATACACGTATATTTTTGTATGCTTCATGTTCTTGTATCGAATGAAATACTATAATATATATATTATATTGTAGTGTGTGTATCACCTTAAGATAATGTAATAAAATCTTGTAAAGATTGAACCAAACTTGGAGGCCAATGCTTTGTATCTTTTACATATCCAAGATCCGTATATTTTGGATCAAGAAGAGTTGCTATTGTGAACTGGTTTTCAGCAAGCACAGGTGCATGCTTATCAGAGTATAATGCTGCTGCTAGAGCTGCATGCACTTCTGTAATCAATAAACATAGATACGGAATATTAATACACACACTAATACACACACACACACAGTGATAATTTAGATTTTGATTTATTACCTGGACTTCCTTTTAAAGAAATGGAAACATCCTCCATTTCTGCAATTGCTTCGTTTTTGTCTCCAACTTCATATAAGGCTAATGCTCTACCAACTCTTGCGTACTCTGAAAGAGCAAAGTCTTTGTATTCTCTTACAACCTAAAAATTAGGAAATTAAAAATGTCTGAAATACCCTTCATAAATGAATTCTTAGTATCACTTTTAGACAAATGTGGTAAAAGGGTCATTTACTCTCATTCAGACAGTTCATTCGATACAAAAAAGAAAAAGTCTTCATTCAGCTTTTTCTCACATCTTTTATCCATTCAACACTTTATCCATACATATGACTTAATGAGAAAAGAAAAGAATCAGACCTTAATCCAGATATCCTTATATGACTATATGAGTGTTTCTTCTTTAAAAAAATGTTTCGGAAATAGTCTTTTGAATAGTAAAACGAGATTATAGGTTACAATGTTTGATTTGACATATGCTTTAACGGGAAAGTTTGCTTACTAAGCAAATACCTAAAATACCCTTCAAAGAAATGATATAAAGAAACCAAAAGGCCTATGGCCTAATGGCATCATGTAAAGTTTTACAACCTATGGGTTGTAAGTTTAAATACCACAAGTGTATTAAGTTTATTTTTTGTTTACAATAATAAAAAGAAATCCAATCTCATATTTTGATAAATGAAAATGTCTCATTACTATTCAAATAACAGCAATACACTTCAATATAAGAAAAATGAAATGAATATTATGGACATAAAACAGCATCAAAGCACTCTATATAGTCAAAGAAATTAGAACATTTGGTTTGACACATAATTTATTGGAAATGATTTGATTATTTGGTACATTCCTAAACAACCCTTCTAAATCAAATTCCATTTAAATTACAAGTCTGACTTTGACAAATGTTTAATGTAATTCTTCAACTATTTATCAAATACCAAAAATACCCTTACTAGAATATCAAATCTTGTAGACCAACACCAATAGCTACTAATTACAACATGCGACATCACACATATCTCAACAATTACCATTTTTAGTTACTCACTATTTTCCAAACAAATTAAACACTTCCTAATTTGGTTCTCTGAATGAAATAATGTTCCCAATCCAAATTCACTTATTTATTTACTTGTATATTATAGCATCCTACTTTCATTTCATTCTAGAACTGAATTATACTTTCAGTTTTTTGCATTATACTTCTTCTGTGAATTATACCCAATTATAACATTGTAATTTCAATTTTTTGCATTTATAAATGCATCTTTGATTTTATTTTACTAAAGTGAAAGAACTATTATATACCTGTGTAAAGTATTTGAGAGCTTGGACATAATCACCCTGGGCCTGAAATTCCCTGCCTTTCTCAAGAAGCTCCACCGCTTCCGCCACTCTCCGGGATACCTCCGAGCTCGCAGCTCTCTCGGCATCCGTAACCGGATCGAAAATAGACGCTGCAACAGCTGAACCCGAATAGCAACTCAGCTGAATCGTTGTGATTGAAATTGGAAGAGAAAGCAACAGTAATTGTCTCCTTTGTATTGTTAATTGGGGCTTCGAAGATGAGGAAACGATGATGAACAAGGGCTTCCTTTTGTTGACAGTGATTAGGGTTTTGTTGGGGTTGGGAAGAAGATGGGAAATTGGTGGGCTACAAGCACCCATTGATCTACTTTCTTGTTTTGAAGGCTTGACTGCTTGGTTTTTGTTAGGAGTTACGATATAAGGACTAGACCCTCCTTTTCCCTAAATTATGAAAAGTAAGACAAATGAAAGCATAGGATATTGGACTAGTTCTCTGTGTAAGTAGATCCTGTAATTTGGTACACATACGAATATGATATGAGATTTGTGTTGTCTACTCGAAACAAATTGGTGTCGACATGTAAAACATGTAACAAGCATAAACAAATTCAGTGTCTTACAAGTGAAACATGTCTATTTGTGTAAATTGGTGTTTTCTTGTAACAATGTTAAAATCATATATATATATATATATATATATATATATATATATATATATATATATATATATATATATATATATATATATATATATATATATATATATATAAAAGAGGACACACAGTGTTGATACGGAAATTAATAGGTTCGAGTTAATCGGTTTTTTTTAACAATTTTAAGTTAACAGTAACCAAAACCAAATAAGATTCGGTTTGATTTGTTTCTTTTTATTCGGTTTGTTGTTTTAGTGGTTAAAGCGGATAGCAAACAAGTTAAAACAAATAGTCAAATAAAATCAAATATCAACACCATGAGACAATTTTTTTTAAATAATTAAACTAAAATAAAACTTTCAACTCTTTAAAGCTTGTCCAAAAATTGATAAAAAGAAAAAAAAAAGGGATGAACTTTAGAACCGTCGGAACCGGACCGAATTTAGTAATAACATTTGTCTATTGGTTCTTCACTTTTAGAAAAATCGGTCTCGGTTCTTAACACCGGTCAGGTTCTACAAAACCGGGTTAAAAAATAAAACCGGATCGGAAATTTAATAGTAAAAATACCATGCAAAATCGTTTTTGAAAACATTATCTCATTATCCTAATCTATTCCTAATTGGATGAGTTTAATTTATGAATATTATCAATGCAATGTAAATTATGTGTTTATTTCTTGTATTATATCCTCCCTAATAAATAAAGATTTTTTTGTCACATGTCAAATTCTCATTTATTTTACCACATGTAATTTTGTAGTTATTTTAAATTAATTTTTATTCCACATGTCATTTTATGGTTTTTTCATTTTATTAAATTGTAGATAATATTTATATTCAATAATAGATGCATATCAATTTCATTAATTACTTTCCTTCTAATTTCAAAATTACCAAATTAAAGATTCATTAATTTTCTTTATTTATTTATCTAAATTATTTGTTTAAATTTAAAAGAGAAAAAAAATATTTTAATTTTTATAATTCAATATTTTCTCATTTTTCTTATAAATTCATACTTTTTAAATGTTTAGAATTTTATATTTAGTTTTTTTTTAAATAAACTCATGTAATACATGAGTCTCATACCTAGTAATTATAATAATACTAGGTCTAAG
Source organism: Lactuca sativa (assembly GCF_002870075.4). NCBI lineage: Eukaryota > Viridiplantae > Streptophyta > Magnoliopsida > Asterales > Asteraceae > Lactuca > Lactuca sativa. The sequence goes on along the minus strand of NC_056627.2, from coordinate 178,915,054 downwards.
ACCCATGCATTACATGAGTTAATTAAAAATGATTAAATATAAATGTCTAAATATTTAAGAACTTTGGATTTATAAGAAAATAAGAAAAATAATGAATTATTAAAATTGATTTTTTTATCTTTTAAATTTAAATAAATAAACAAAATAAACTAATGAACTTTAATTTGGATGTTTTGAAATAAAAAGGTAAGTCCATTAATAAAATTGATATTAATTTATTACTAAATTTATTGTAATCATTATATTAAAGTATTATGTGGAATTCATTAAAATAGAATAACCTATAAAATGACATGTGGAAAAGAAATTAATTTAAAATAACCATAAAATAACATTTGACAAATTGAACGAGAATGTGACATGTGACAAAAAACATTCATTTATTAGAGTAGATGTATTGTAGTTATTATATTAAAGTATTATGTGAAATTTATTAAGATAAAATAACCCATAAAATGAAATGTGAAAAAAAAAATTAATTCAAAATAACCATAAAATGACATTTGACAATTTGAATGGGAATGTGACATGTTGCAAAAAAAACTCTTCATTTATTAGAGTAGAAGATGCAATACTATTATTGATTTCGAGATATTAATGATATCTATTTAACAGTATAACTTGTTAAATATAAAGTTTTGATAATATATTTACAAAAAATAAGCTTACAAGCGAAAATTTAAAAAATGTATAAGTTAGAAATTAAAAATGTAAAAAGATAAATTTATAACTTTTTACATAAGATAAAGGGTTAAATTGTAACATTATAAGGATGAATTAAGTAACTTTTAAACAATTGAATGGGCTCTATGGTTTGTTTTCTGTTAAGTTGAGAGAGACAGAGAGAATGTGTGTGTTGTGGTTATTTGTGATTATACATGATTTTTCAGCTATGACGCATTTTTTTTTATCTGCGTGAGTTAGGACAATTCAAATGAAGGTGGAAACATCTAGGATAATTTTCAACATGCCCAAAAAGATATCGTTCAATGGTTATGCTCATGGATTTTTTTGACGAATCTCTAAGGGAGGTGTTGTGTTTTTGCAAGTTATCTTTCCGATAGTTGTCCTGAAAGTAGATAGGATGCGTTTAATTATTTCTTAGTGAATTTGAAATATAGATCTGATCATGCCAATAAGAACATTATATTTCGACTTGATCCATTATTTTCAGCGAGAATGCAATGAGTTTTCAGACGATGCTAGGAGATGAGTAATCTAATGTTGATTGACGATCATGTAGATGTTTGATGTGTTTCCTGAATTCCTTACAACAATCCTCGATAGTGTTACTTGTGTTGGAACTCTGTATATGAGGCTATATGGTATCCTCACGTGTGGAATGCAATCCACCTCATCATCAAACCATTCCACAAGCATTTCACAAGGTCATGGAAATGGTGTTCACTAGAGAGAGAGAGAGAGAAAGAGAGAGAGAAAGAGAGAGAGAAGACTCATAACCACCCTCACTCCACATGAAACCTACTAGACTTTGGGGTAATGTTCAATAGTGGAAACCCCTTCCACATTGGATTCCTATGTGTGCTTTTTCCTCCATACCAGATAGCCTAAAATATAGCATTGTGGAACTTGTCCCACAGTGGAAGCAACAAGGAAAAAGCTCTTCCTTATAAGCCTAAGTTCTAGTAGATTATCAATATGGATAAATAATTGGGCTATGATTAATAAGCTTGTTGTATGTGGCCGGATCAGCCTAATTACGCATGAATTAGACTTTGATTACATAATACTTAATTGTTAAAGATATGATATTGGCCTTTGTGATCTTCTTGAGTAATTATAATATTTTTCAACTATTAATTAGAAAATTAAATTGTAAATTATTAATTAATTTATTAATTCGTAATAACTGAAATGAAAGTTTTTTAGGCATTTAATTTTCGATTTCTACGACCGATATGTAACCCCCTGTTTCAAGTCGTTTCATAATTAAGTGTCGTGAACCGAATATCAAGTATCACAAGCCTCCGGGCTTTGAGAATGAGAGATTTAGACCCCTTTGGGTGTGGTTAATGTGGATTAGGTGATCCGAGAGTTTGGGTGGTGTTTTGGAGCCCAAGGGTATATCTGTAAAGTGACAGGTCGGGTCTTTTATGAATTTTGGATTTAACTTTAAAACATTTTAAGGCGAGAGTGAGTTGATAGAAGTGTAGAGTTTCTCATTACCTTTCGGGGGATATAAGGATCGTCGAAATCATACTTAAAACAAAGAAGTTATAGGCTTTGGAAGTTTGGTGGTTTTAGGGCTAAGCCTAGTATGTTGGGCGTACTAGGTAGGAGGATTGCAGTGCTCTTTGGAGTACGCAGGGTGTACTCCAGTCAGGTGCAAACCCTAATTTAGGGTCATGGACCCGATTTAATGGCCTTAAATTAACTCCAAACCCTCTTACCTTCAGCTTCCATCCCGTTAAACCCTAAATATGAAACCCTAGCCCCATTATAGTGATTCTTGAGTTCTTGGTGTGATTTCATGTGTTTTAGTGATCATTGAAGAAGAAGGAGCTTCTTGAAGGAGAGTTTTATTGCTTGGGGCTTGTAAACCCAGGCTTGGTTTTTCTTCCTGCATCTTTTGGAAGTATAAAGTCTCAATCTTGATGGATCATTTGTATAGATCTTGTTTTGGGTGGTAGTTTATCAGGTTTTGGTCCTATGATGGTGGTTCTTATGAGTAGAAGCTACTCCAAAACCTTTGGGCCTCATATTTGGTCCTTATTGAGGTCATTAAGTCATAAAGTTTGGATCTTGTGGACTTTTATCCTCTCATGCAAGTATTGTTGATCTTTTATGAAGATTAGGAAGCTTAGATTATGGTTTGGACCTCATTAAGCCATGCAAAGTCATAAATTCAGGAATTTTATGACTTAAGATACCTCATAAAGGTCAGATCTGTGTTTGGACGTTATTCCCTTAACCATTAAAAGCTTATTTTGAGTTTTGGCCCTCTAACGAGTACGTCGGGCATACGTAGGAGTATGCTCAGCGTAATGCATGGATCAGGCTTCACGACTTGTATATTCCGCATCAGTGAGCAGTACGCGGGGCGTACAAGTTTAGTATGCGGTGCGTACTCCCTAGTTGTCTTCACTGCATGAATTTTTTGGTCAGGGAGCTCATTGTAGCTAGTGGTCCCTTTCAGGGATGCCGATGAACTGGTAAAGAGGTGGTTAAATTGCTCAGGTTGAGTGTTGGATGTTAAAGAATTCGTCAGCTCAGGGTATAGATCGTTTATATCGTGGGTCTGTCAGTCAACTCCAGAATTTGGTGTGTGTATTATCGATTAGTTCAGTAGAAGAGTGGATTGTTAGGTTGTTACCAGTGCATCATGGATCGTTTAATGTTCCTATTTATCGTCATGTTCTATTTATGGTGTATCATGGCTTCTGGGTACATTGCCCTAATTAACAGGATTGTGGAATTAATCTATAGTAGACTCGGGTTTGATTCAGTATTAAGTAGAGCAATGAAGTGAGTATCTATTTGTTTCAATTATGGGTATTTTGGGTTCCTTGTCATCAGTTAGGATTGTAGAAGGATGTGGAATTATGTCAAGGAAAGGTACTTTGGATACGAAAATCCTTTTCCAGAGTAGTTGTTGAATCAAAAAAGTGACCCTCTTGAACTTTAGCTACCGCAGTCTTCAAGCCACCGTAGTCAAGCAATCTTATCATCCGGCCATCCGAAGTCTTCAGCACCGTAGTCGTTATCTTTACTTAGTTTATTTTGTCTTTTCTGTAAAACACTCTAATATCCAGTATGCCTTGCATGGCTGCTTTTAGAGTTGTAAACTTGTCTCTATAAATAGAGTTCATTTCTCATGTAATCGGTATCGATGTGAATCTCTCATCAAATTCTAATACACATCAGTTCTCATTCTATCTTACTTATCAAACCTTCTTACTCTCATAATCAATCACCATCTCTTTAAAGAGCAAGTCACTTGTGACTTAATCACTAAGCTAGATCTCATTTACTAACTTGGTTTGAATGCATTCCTTGTTGTGAATCTGCGTATGTGTATACTTGATAAAACAATTGTTGTCATTTACATTCCTTTACTTTTACGCATCTAACTCACTAACTTCTAACACTTAATATTATTGTTGAGCTTCGAGATTAACTATTCCGATATATACTTGTTCTAACGATTTGTTCAAGTGTGTCTCAAAGTTTTTCTCTCCACAATTGGTATCAGAGCCATAGTGGTTGCTTTTTGAAAATCGGAACTCTGATTTTTCAAAGAGCTTTCTATACCACTGAAGCTCATTTCTTAAACACAAAAATCTTCAAAATGGCACAATCGTTATCATTAAATGTCTCCAACAGTGTTGGTGGTTCTAATCGAGCCCCAATACTAGTTGCGAATGAGTACCATCACTGGTGTTAAAGGATGGAAAGATATCTCAGACGACTTGGTAGAGATGTTTGGAATTCTATATAATAAGGACCACATGTTCTAGTCCTCACACCAGTCCAAACTGATGGAGCCACATCAAGGCTAGGAGGAGGTCAACCAGCTTTGAACCGTCCCACCAAAGATGATCTTGACAAGATGGAAAATGATGCTATTGCCTTTTATGAAATCTCTTGTGGAGTTGCTCCTGACAACTTCGACATCATCATAAACTGCAAATCAGCAAAGGAGATTTGGGATGTTCTCAAAAACTTGTACAAAGGTTCAGAGCAGGCTCAAGACAAGAAGCTCACTACGACCCTCAACGAATTCAACAACTTCAAAGCTTACTCCGGTGAAAGTTTGGAAGACTCTTTTAAGAGATTCAACTTGATTGTCACAAAACTATCCAATTCGGGAACCGTCCGCAGCAATCATGAAACAAACCTACAATTCCTTAATGGCTTGGGAAGACACTGGACAACAGCCAAAATGATTGTTCAAGGAGATAGGAAGATTCATTCATTGTCCCTCTATAAGCTCTATGGAGAGTTGCAAGCTCAAGAGTCTACTGTACTCAAGGACTGCTTAGACTTCGGAGGTCCGCTTGCTCTTGTAGCTCAATCACCTCACACTCAAACTTATCCCACTTCGTATGACTCATCATCGCAGTTATATGAAGCAGACTCAGAATATGACGATGAAGAAGAGTTTCAAAATGCCATTGCCCTTGTCAGTCAAAAATTCAATTGCTTACCACCTTCATTTCGTAAAAATCAACAATACAACTGACCACCTTTCAACTAGGGGTGCAAACGAGCCAAGCTACTCGCGAGCTACTCGATATCGGATCGCTAAAAGCTCGACTCGAAATCGATTTTAAACGAGCTCGAGCCGAGCTCGAGCCGAGCTCGAGCTTAATATTAAGCTCGTTTATTAAACGAGCTCGAGCTCAAGCCTATGTCATTAAGCTTGATTAGGCTCACGAGCCTAAACGAGCCTTTCTATAATATAATTTAATATTATTTATATATATTAAAATAAAAACATATTAGGGGAATTATGGATTTAGGGTATTAGTAAACGAGCTTCTTAACAAGCTCGAGCCGAGCTTAAGCTTATTTAGACACATCAGATATAAAACGAGTTGAGCCCGAGGCCGAGCCGAGCTTGTATAATTCTTTACGAGCTCGAGCCGAGCTCAGTACAAGGAAGCTCGAATCGAGCCGAGCTCGAGCTCGAGCCTTATATAACTTAAACGAGCCCGAGCCGAGCCTGGCCAGGCTTGGGCTCGACTCGGCTCGTTTGCACCCCTACTTTCAACCGCAACTTTCAAAATAATCACTTTCGTTCCACCAAGAATCCTCTCCCTCCACCGCAGCCTTAGCAAACATAGTCTAAAGACGTACCACCGCTGCCTCAATGAATTGACTCCGGTACCTCTTTAGAAGACAAAAGTGACATTGTTATATGTCACAAGTGCAACAAAGAAAACCATTTTGCTTAGGATTGCAAGGCAAACGTAGTGAAAGAGAAAGCCTTCTATCTCAGAATGGCTCAAGAACTGGAGGACAAAGAAAAGGGAAAAAGCCTACGTTGCTTAAGTAAAAAGAAATCATCAAGTGTGGTAATCCGAAGACAAAGATGAAGATGACCGCAGTAAAGGAGAAGGCAAGATCTGTATGATGGAAACTGCTGATGAAGACGACTCAACCAAGCTAAAGAAGAACCATTGCTATATGGCGAAAGATGGAACTCTCAACATTGTGGAACAAGTAAAACTTATGATTCAAACTTTAAATTATAGCATTCATGACTGTCAACCTTACTTGGACACACTTAATGACACATGTGCTGCCGTCCTTACAGACTACAATAAAGCCTTAGATGAGAAGAACATCGCTTCACAGGAGATGTTCCACGTTATAGGACGTTTGGAAAATAAGAGACTAAAAATGACAATGTTAGAGAAGGACTTGATGCTAGAAAAGGATGCTAGGATGTTAAACGAAACACAATTAGAAATAGCTTTAAATTAGAGAGATTTAGCACAAAATGAAATTGTACGCTTAAATCTTTTAATTGAAAAGCTTTTTAATGAAACTAAGGCCATTGAGAGTCTTGTTAATAATGGGAATGTTGATAACACCTTTAATTGGGGTTGGTCCAACGGGTATCCAACCGTAACAGACTCCTCACCTCGGTTCACACCGGAACGTCCCTATGTCCCTCCAGAACGCAATTTCTTATTCCCAGTCAATGACAAAACATTTCCGGAGGATATCCAAGCTCATTTTGGTAAACTCAATGAGCTGAGTAATAACTGTGTTATCGAGGAAATTCTCCCTGAATTTTCTAATCATGTTGATAACATGGATCACTCTGATTCTCAGACATCATCCGTAGCCGATGAGGAAATTGTTGTAGAAAGTCCTGGAGTCTCATTAGACTTCCCATCTCTACAGTCTGAACGCAGTGTTCCTAACCGCAGTCATGAACCGCAAACCGTCCCATTACCCAATTGTCCCACTAAAGTGTCCACCAAGACTTACTCTGCGGTTGTCCAAAACACTACACCGCAGACCATAGTCAAAAGTTCTGTGACTATTGAACCAATCAATCATGAATTACCAATCGAAAATTTTGAATTTGGTCAATGTTCTCAAAGTCCTGACTTCTCCAGTTCGGATGAATCAAGTCCCTGTTTTTCAAAATCTCCAAAAGATTTAAGGAAACCACAATTAAATGTCACTGACTGCGGTTCTCCTAAGACCGAAGCAAAAAGAGCTTTTAAAGAAGAATTTCGTTCCCGTGGGAAGCAACGGGAAATTCATTCAAAACGAAAGAAATTTGTGAAATATCCCAAGTCAAAGAGTCCAGAATAACTTGCTTTCTCAAATTATCATTTCAAATCAACTGTTTCCAAGAAAACAAAAAAGAAGGAGTTTACTGTTTCTGACATTGCTCAAAAATCACCTGACCCTAAGGATAAGTCTTTTTGATCAAATGGTTTTCAAGTCTATTCATTAGACAATCCAAAATGGAAAGGTATTCTACCTAATCCGACCCTACCAAAGTCACTTTCAAAAACTCAAAAATGGAAAGGAATTTTGCCAACTCCGACACTCAAAAGGTCACCTCAAGAGTTTACGAAATCACTTCACAAAATGCCTGCACGTGTCTACACACCTGCAAGACCTACAAAAAACACCTTTTCAAAACACACAAACAAAAGGGTCAAATCTTACAATCCTCGGACTAGACAAATGTAACACCGTAAATTTCAAAACAATTTTTTGCATTTTATAAAAAACATAATTCATTTATTATTCATAAAAACATCATTGTTTGAAACTCAAATTCATAGTATATAACAATCCCAAGATCACATAACATAAAAATCCCATGTGTGTACTGATCAGGCCGGCGCCTTCCCGCGATCCTCACTAGTACCTGAAACAAATAACACCAAACACTGTAAGCACAAAGCTTAGTGAGTTCCCCAAAATACCATATATATAACACATATTAGCCACTCGAGGCTATAACTCTTTGGGTCCGTGCACCCAACTCTATGAACCCTCAGGCTCTATCTCTGTGAACCTTCCGGTTCTAACTCTGTAGCATGCACAACATAAATCACATAGAATATTGCAGTGCAACACATAACACATATATAGCATACAACACTGTATCACATAACTCTAATTACCTACTCAAGGTAAAGTATAGTGAGAAGACTCACCTCGCGTATCTCGGTAACCCGTAAATCCCTAAAATCACTAGTGCTCGATCTCCCGAGCTATAGTCCTCCTATAACACAAATACATCTCTAATTAACACTTTCCCAACTAGGGTTGACTAACTCTATCAAGTCAACACCGGTCAACTCTGGTCAATGGTCAACGGTCAACCCAACTCGCCGAGTCTAGCGTGGACTCGTCGAGTCCCTACGGGGACCCGATTCCTCTGAATCCCTTCCGACTCACCGAGTCACTCACCCAACTCGGTTAATCAACCCCTGGTTCGAAAACACGGAACAACCCGCTCCAACTCGTCGAGTGCATTCCATGCACAACCCTAAACGACCTTCTGAGGTCCGATCTGTTCCACTAACTCATAGATCCAGTCTTTCCAAGCTTATTTATCACGTAAAGTTTATGTCTTGGTGCTCATATCACACCTATTGACTCATAAATGGTGTTTTAACCTCAAACACAAAGATCCCAAACCAAAACCTCCATAGACTCATATAAAGCTTGGACAAAGAGGCACTCTGGACCTCCATGGGTCCAGATCCAGAACCTAACTCGCTTAAGGGACCATGGGAGCACTAGATCTAGTCACAAAAGGGCAATAAGCCCTAAATCAACATGAACATCACCTCAACAGAAAATGGTTCGAAAATAGTACCTCAAACGTGATGTTCTGGACCTCAGATCTTCAGGAAGTTATCCCTCTTGCTTCCTCTTGGCTATAGCTTCCTTTCCCTTGCTAGACAACACCTACAAGGTCGACAATGGCTCCTTCTCTCACTCCCAACGCTCAAGCTCACTAGGGTTTCGCTCTGGGGGCTGGTGAGCACAAATGACGGCCATAAGGCCCTTTAAATAGGCCCCAAACCCGAGAAATTAGGGTTTCATTAAACAGCGTGGACTCGCTGAGTCCACCAATGCGACTCGTCGAGTCCGGTCATTAATCCGGGTGAGAAATCGCGTCTCTACTCGGCGAGTCTACGCACCAACTCGCCGAGTTCTTCCACAAAACTCAAAATAAAAAGAATAAATATAATACCTGAAATTCCGGATGTTACAATTCTCCCCCACTTGAATCTAACTTCACCCTCGAAGTCTCATCCCTGAAATAGCTCCGGATGCTGCTCCTGCATCTCACGCTCTGGCTCCCAAGTCAACTCGGATCCTTTCCGATGTTGCCACTGAAGCTGTACCATAGGCACCTCCTTGTTCCTTAGAACCTTGATCTTTCGATCCACAATCGCAACTGGTCTCTCCGCGTAGTTCAGGCTCGCATCCACCTGAATGTCCTCTAGCGGCACTACCGCCGACTCGTCGGCTATACACTTCCTTAACTGAGACACGTGGAAGGTATTATGAATCCGCTCCAACTCCGCAGGTAGCTCCAAGCGATACGCTACCCTGCCCACCCTCGCGATCACTCTAAATGGCCCAATATACCGGGGCCCTAGCTTGCCCCTCTTCCTGAATCGAATCACTCCTTTCCAAAGGAGATACCTTCAGGAGAACATAATCACCGACCTGGAACTCGAGCTCGGGTCATCGTCTATCCGCATAACTCTTTTGGCGGCTCTGAGCGGTCAACAATCTTTGCCTGACCCGTTGTATCTGCTCTGTCGTGTGAAGCACAATCTCTGTGCTACCTATCACTTGTTGCCCTACCTCTCCCCAACAAATGGGAGTCCGACACCTCCTCCCATACAACAGCTCAAAAGGCGGCATACCAATGCTCGAATGATGGCTGTTATTGTAGGTGAACTCTGCTAAGGGCAAATACGTGTCCCAACTTCCACCAAAATCCAACACGCATGCTCGGAGAATTTCCTCGAGCATCTGAATCGTCCGCTCGCTCTGACCGTCAGTCTGTGGGTGGTATGCGGTACTAAAATGCAGCCTCGTACCCAACTCCTCATGGAATTTCTTCCAAAATCTGGAAGTGAAACGCACATCTCGATCTGACACAATCGAGATCGGCACCCCATGCCACGATACCACCTCTCTCACATATACCACTGCTAACTTTTCCACAGAAGAACTCTCACTAATGGCGAGAAAGTGAGTGCTCTTTGTCAAACGGTCTACTATCACCCAAATCGCATCGACACCCCTCGCCGTTCTCGGCAATTTGGTGATAAAATCCATGGATATCTGCTCCCATTTCCATTCTGGTACTTCCAGTGGTTGCAACTTACCATGCGGTCTCTGATGTTCGGCCTTAACCCTATGACAGGTTAGGCACCTCTCGACAAACCACGCTATATCTCTCTTCATACAGGGCCACCAATACTCCTTTTTAAGATCCAGAAACATCTTAGTGGCCCCGGGATGGATCGAGAATCTCGATCTATGCGCCTCCTCCATCAAGATGGTACGCGTTCCTCCAACAAACGGCACCCAAATCCGACCCTGGAAGGTCATAAGCCCTCTGCTATCGATTATGAACTCTGATACCTGACCGATAACTCGTTCTCTCTTACGGTTCTCCGGTCTTACTGCCTCAGCCTGAGCCCCTCTGATGGTGTCAAACACCGGAGTCATCACCGTCAATCTCATACATATATCCCCGAATCGGGGCGTTCTCTGCCCTACGACTCAGGGCGTCGGCTACCACATTTGCCTTGCCCGGGTGGTAAAGGATCTCACAATCATAATCCTTTACTACATCCAACCATCTTCTATGACGCATGTTTAGGTTTGGCAGATCCATCAAATACTTCAAACTCTCGTGGTCCGTGTATATCGTACACCGAACCCCATACAGGTAATGGCGCCAAATCTTGAGGGCGAACACCACAGCCCCAAACTCTAGATCGTGGGTGGGATACCTTACCTCGTGAGGCTTCAGCTGCCTCGATGCGTACGCGATCACATGCCCCCTCTACATCAACACTGCGCCCAACCCAAATATCGATGCGTCACAATACGCCACAAAGTCCTCCATTCCCTCTGGAAGAGCCAACACCGGGGCTTCGCACAATCTCTGGCGAAGAGTCTCAAATGAGGCCTGCTGCTCTGGGCCCCAGCTGAACACCACACCCTTCCGGGTCAACCTGGTGAGAGGAACAACAATCTTGGAGAAATCCCTGATGAACCTTCGATAATAGCCGGCCAACCCTAGAAAACTCCTGATCTCGGAAGGAGATTTCGGCACCTCCCAACTCAACACCGCCTCGATCTTGGCCGGATCGACCAAAATCCCCTTTTGGTTAACGAGGTGACCAAGGAATTGCACCTCTCGTAACCAAAAATCGCACTTGGAGAATTTGGCATAAAGCCTCTCCGATCTCAGCACACTGAGGATTTCTCGCAAATGCTCCTCATGCTGCTCCTTGGATCTCGAATATACCAAAATGTCGTCAATGAACACAATCACTGATCGATCCAGCATCGGTCTGCATACCCTGTTCATGAGATCCATGAATGCTGCAGGTGCATTGGTGAGCCCGAATGGCATCACCACGAACTCGTAATGCCGATAACGAGTCCTGAACGCAGTCTTCTGGATATCCTCTTCGCGCACCCTCATCTGATGATATCTAGATCTCAGATCAATCTTGGAAAACCAAGATGCTCCCTACAGCTGATCGAACAAATCATCAATCCTCGGCAAAGGATAACGGTTCTTGACCGTTAACTTGTTCAACTCTCGATAATCTATGCACATTCGGTGCGAACCATCCTTTTTCTTCACAAAAAGGATCGGTGCTCCCCACGGCGAGCTACTCGGCCGAATAAACCCCTTCCCCAGCAGCTCCTGAAGCTTCAAGGATAACTCCTGCATCTCTGGAGGTGCAAGGCGATAGGGCGCCTTGGCAATAGGAGCTGCCCCCAGAATCAAATCAATGCAAAACTCAAACTGCCTCTCGGGAGGCACACCAGGTAACTCCTCGGGGAAGACATCTGGGAATTCCCGCACTATCGGAACCTCCTCAACCGTACTCGGTCTCTCTGCACCAACTCTCGTATCCACCACATATGCTACAAAACCACTACAGCCCCGCTGTAGGCTCTGTCTCGCTCTAGCAGCCGAACAAAACGCTGAATTGGGACGGGTACCCTCGCCGTACACCGTAAGAACTCCCCCACTTGGGTCTCGAATAGTCACCAACTGCCGCTCGCAATCGATAACGACTCCAAATCTGCTCATCCAATCCATGCCTACAATGACACAGACGTCCCCCATCGCAATCGGGACCAAATCAATAGGAAACTCTACACCAAAGATCTCGAGTACACACCCTCGAATCACCTCCGTGGCATGCACTGCTCTCTCATCGGCGATGGAGACTCTCAGAGGTCGACTCAACTCCTCCCGACTAATACTGATGTGCTGACTAAAAGCCAACGATACAAAAGATCGACTCGCACCCGAGTCAAATAACACCAAAGCAGGTACATAACCCACAAGAAAAGTACCTACGCATAACATAAAATAACCACAAAATCTCAAACATTAAAATAAATACATGAAAGAATACATACCAGCCACGAAATCGGGCGCTGCGCGGACCTCCTCCGCAGTCAACTGGAAGGCTCTCCCACTAACCTTCGGCGTCTCGGTCTTCACCGGCCGACTATCAGTAACTCTAACAGCAGCAGGGGCAGACCCCTGAGAAGCTCCCTGTGTTGACCCCCGCAACAGCGGACACTCGGCCTTCCAATGTCCGGTCTGGTTGCAGTGGAAACACACTGCAAACCCCTTAGGACAGTCCTTGGCCATATGCCCCTCCTTGCCATACTTGTAGCAAGATCCAGCTCTACAAACTCCATCATGACCCTTGCCGCACTTTCCACAAGTGCGGCCCTTCTGGCTCCCTGCTCTGGGATCAGCGGGCTTGACCCGCTTAGCTGCCGGCTGGGACTGTGCCGGTCGCCGATCCCTCCCCTGAGACTCCGCCTCCTCCCTAGCCTGAGTCTCTAGCTCGATCTCCCTCTTCCGGGCATTTGCCTGAAGCTCGGAAAATGTCTGGTACGAGGAGTTCGCCACGAACTCCCGAATATCTCTCCTCAAAATACTCAAGTAACGACTCATATGCACCTGCTCAGTAGACACGTGCTCAGGGCAGAACATCGCCCTCTCATGAAACATCCTGGTAATAACCGTCACAGACTCCGTACCCTGCTTGAGGGTAAAAAAATCATGTGCCAATCGATCCCGTTCCACCGAGGGAACGTACTCATCCCGAAACATGGTGGTGAACCTCTCCCAGGTCACCGTAGAAAGCTCTGCTGGAGAATAGTGTGTTGTCGCGAACTTCCACCATTCCTTCGCCCCCAGGCGAAGTTGGTTCAGCGCAAACCGAACCCTCAAGTGCTCCGGGCACGAGCACGTGTAGAAACACCCCTCAATGTTAGATACCCATCTCATTGCTGCAATCGGATCCGGCGTCCCATCAAACTTTGGTGGCTTCGTGTTGTTGAACTCCCTGAACAACAACGAGTCACCCCCTTACGGCCTAGCAGCAGCGACGACTGCGGTGGCCGCTGCAACAGCAGCCTCAGAAAGAGCGGCATAACGCTCGTCAAAAGTCTCAATCAACATGGTCTTAATAGACCCGAACATCTCTGGTATCTCTACCCTGATGGCCGCAGCCACCTCCTCATGGATGATCCGGCAGATCTCCTCATCACTAGTCCCGCTGCTCTCTGGCATATGACGTGTCCTCACCATGATCTACCTCTGAAATACAACATACGGTACATTAGAAATTCACTTGAGTATACTTGCACTCGATAACTCATCCCTCCTTGATCCCTGGCATCCCGAAGATTCTTACTTGAACTGTACACCACTCCAGTGTTTTCAATAGTACGGGTCCAATACTACTGTCCGCACCGTATCAGTATACACCCCAAGTCCTCCTCTTCAGATTCCAAATCCCAAGTACTCTATTATGCATAATCCACTCTCTAACAGATCTCTGAAAAGCTCCTCGCTGCTACCTACTCACTCTTAAGCATCTCATAGCAGCTCACCTCTCCCTAGGCTAAGGCATCACAAATCAGGCCACTCTAGTCCTAACAGGAGTACCTAGCCCACTCTAGCACGAGAATACATCATATCATTATCATAAATATATAACATAAAGGTATCTTGGGAAATCACTGTTCGGGCGCTGACTGATCGTACACACAAATCTGCTCTGCGTTTTCCAAAAATCTTTTACTCTTTTTGAAAATATTTCTCAAATCCTCAATTTAAGTTCAAATACGCCCTAAGGTGTACTCGAATCCCTCAAACCAAGGCTCTGATACCAACTTGTAACACCGTAAATTTCAAAACAATTTTTCTCATTTTATAAAAAACATAATTCATTTATTATTCATAAAAACATCATTGTTTGAAACTCAAATTCATAGTATATAACAATCCCAAGATCACATAACATAAAAATCCCATGTGTGTACTGATCAGGCCGGCGCCTTCCCGCGATCCTCACTAGTACCTGAAACAAATAACACCAAACACTGTAAGCACAAAGCTTAGTGAGTTCCCCAAAATACCATATATATAACACATATTAGCCACTCGAGGCTATAACTCTTTGGGTCCGTGCACCCAACTCTATGAACCCTCAGGCTCTATCTCTGTGAACCTTCCGGTTCTAACTCTGTAGCATGCACAACATAAATCACATAGAATATTGCAGTGCAACACATAACACATATATAGCATACAACACTGTATCACATAACTCTAATTACCTACTCAAGGTAAAGTATAGTGAGAAGACTCACCTCGCGTATCTCGGTAACCCGTAAATCCCTAAAATCACTAGTGCTCGATCTCCCGAGCTATAGTCCTCCTATAACACAAATACATCTCTAATTAACACTTTCCCAACTAGGGTTGACTAACTCTATCAAGTCAACACCGGTCAACTCTGGTCAATGGTCAACGGTCAACCCAACTCGCCGAGTCTGGCGTGGACTCGCCGAGTCCCGACGGGGACCCGATTCCTCTGAATCCCTTCCGACTCACCGAGTCACTCACCCAACTCGGTTAATCAACCCCTGGTTCGAAAACACGGAACAACCCGCTCCAACTCGTCGAGTCTGCTAATGGACTCGACGAGTGCATTCCATGCACAACCCCAAACGACCTTCTGAGGTCCGATCTGTTCCACTAACTCATAGATCCAGTCTTTCCAAGCTTATTTATCACGTAAAGTTTATGTCTTGGTGCTCATATCACACCTATTGACTCATAAATGGTGTTTTAACCTCAAACACAAAGATCCCAAACCAAAACCTCCATAGACTCATATAAAGCTTGGACAAAGAGGCACTCTGGACCTCCATGGGTCCAGATCCAGAACCTAACTCGCTTAAGGGACCATGGGAGCACTAGATCTAGTCACAAAAGGGCAATAAGCCCTAAATCAACATGAACATCACCTCAACAGAAAATGGTTCGAAAATAGTACCTCAAACGTGATGTTCTGGACCTCAGATCTTCAGGAAGTTATCCCTCTTGCTTCCTCTTGGCTATAGCTTCCTTTCCCTTGCTAGACAACACCTACAAGGTCGACAATGGCTCCTTCTCTCACTCTCAACGCTCAAGCTTACTAGGGTTTCGCTCTGGGGGCTGGTGAGCACAAATGACGGCCATAAGGCCCTTTAAATAGGCCCCAAACCCGAGAAATTAGGGTTTCATTAAACAGCGTGGACTCGCCGAGTCCACCAATGCGACTCGTCGAGTCCGGTCATTAATTCGGGTGAGAAATCGCGTCTCTACTCGGCGAGTCTACGCACCAACTCGCCGAGTTCTTCCACAAAACTCAAAATAAAAAGAATAAATATAATACCTGAAATTCCGGATGTTACAACAAAAGCATACTTTTTCTTCAAAACAACAGACTAAGCCAAATGTTAGGAGAAATGATAAAAAGTTCATGTGTCAATGTCAATGTCAAAAGATCTACTCTCATGACACATCTCATTGTTCTCGAAAGACTCGTAACTATCCACAATCTCACAAAGCTCCAAAAGATCTCAAACACCCAGGACTAGGCTTGAAAGTTGACTTAAAACCTGTCCCTGCCACCTCACATCATGCATGGATTAATACCTTGTATGTGATTCCGGGATCCAAACTCGCTTGGGTGCCCAAATTAACCACTTAATTTCTGTAGGCATTGTGCAAGGAGGATCAAGAAGAAGAATGGTTGATCGATAGTGCCTGCTCCTTGCACATGACTGGAAGGTTAGAATACCATCGGGATTTCAGGCCTATACGCAATGGTGGAAATGTTACATTCGGCAACAATGCGAATGGAATCATCCGAGGTTACAGTGTACTCACTACGGGGAACTTTTCAATTCAGAAGGTTGCTTATGTAGAAAGCCTTAAACACAATCTTATCAGTGTTGGCCAACTACGTAAGGCAGGCCATCGAGTTGAGTTTGATGATCAATTCTCTTACGTTATGAAGAATGATAGAAGTACCTGCTTGATCAAGTCACGATCCGAGGGTACCATGTATCCTTTGGATATCTCTCTCGTCATTGGAAAACCCCAGTTGTGTTTTCTCTCTAAAGCTGTATCCGAAGTTAGCTGGTTATGGCACCGTAAGATCGCTCAACTCAACTTCAAGTATATCGACACGTTGGTTACTAGAGAGCTGGTCAGAGGATTACCCATTTTCAAGTTTAGCAAGGACACTCTATGTCCTGCTTGTGAATGTGGTAAGCAGTCCAAGGCAAGTCACCCCATGGTGATTGATTCGTCAATATCTGAACCACTTGAACTTCTACACATTGATCTCTGCGGTCCATCAACCGTAGCCAGTCTTCATCACAAAAAGTACATACTGGTTATAGTTGATGACTTCACTCGCTTCACTTTGGTATTCTTCCTCAGACTCAAATCCGAAAGCCCATAGATTCTCATCAACTTCATCAAAGAGATAGAACTTCAGATCAAACTGCCTGTAAGACGCATCCGCAGTGATAATGGCCCTGGATTCACTAATCATCCTCTAAACAACTTCTTGGTGTCAAAAGGTATCTCTCATAACTTTTTAGCTCCGTATACACCTCAACAAAATGGTGTAGTAGAAATGAGGAACCGTACTCTAGTGGAAGCAGCCAGATCCATGCTCAACTTCGCACACCTCTATCTTTACTTCTGGGCTGAAGCTGTAGCAACTACATGCTTTGTTCAAAACCGAAGCATCGTGTGCAAACGCCTCAATAAAACACCATATGAGGGTCTTAACAACCGGAAACCAATTGTTCGTTTCTTTCACATCTTTGGGTGTAGACGTTTTGTGATCAATAACAGAGATCAGCTTAACAAATTTGCACCGAAGTCCGATGAAGACATTTTTCTTGGCTACTCTACAAACAAGGTTGCCTATTGGATTCTTATCAGACGAACGAGGCTCATCATTGAAAGCTTCGATGTAAAGTTCGACAACGCTTACATCCGCAACACCCCTCCATCTACTGAAACCACTGCCATAATGGAAAGTGACATTCCTACTTCTTCAGGTCCTCTAAACTTGGTTGAAGTCAATTATGATGATCTTTTCGACCCTGTTGAAACTGCAAAACTATCCGAAGTTCTTGTGTCACCAACTGCTCAACAACAACACACTGATGTTTCTAGTCCATCTCTATCCGAAGTAGGATCTCTCAATACTTTCACCTCTCAGGTTGAGGGGGAAAGCTCTACTCTGGATCAAGCAACAACCATCGAGGTTCCAGTATTTGATGATGCTCAAGCTCCTCTTCCTAAAAGAACACTACCATCAAACGTATCTTCGGATTCGGATGATGAAATCATAGAGACCATTGATACTCGAACCAACTCAAGGATCATTTCTCTCCCATCAGCAGTCCAGGGGGAACCTTCTCAGGTTCCAGAAGAACTCCCATCAGCAATCCAGGGGGAACCTCTCCAAACTACTCAAGAAAATGTCATTCTCGCTCCAACAAGTCAAGATGATTCCGCAGGCTGTTCACAAATCCAGGGGGAACTTCCTTTCCATCCGAAGCAACCTCTAATATTGAAAACATTCCTTCTACCGCAACTGCTAACCATCTG
This sequence comes from Lactuca sativa, assembly GCF_002870075.4. Classification (NCBI taxonomy): domain Eukaryota; kingdom Viridiplantae; phylum Streptophyta; class Magnoliopsida; order Asterales; family Asteraceae; genus Lactuca; species Lactuca sativa. Next base: position 178,896,837 of record NC_056627.2, on the reverse strand, counting down.
ATGCCTCGTCTACACGTATGGACGAAGGATCACCCACCAGGTCAAATTATTGGCAACCCATCCGCAGGTATTCAAACTCGATCTTCCAAAGATTTATCTGATCATTATCACTATGCAACATTCATGTCTGTAGTGGAGCCTCGATCTATCAACGAAGCGTTATTGGAACCGGATTGGATTTCTGCAATGCAAGAACTGGAAGAATTTGAAAGAAACAAAGTGTGGCAACTTGTTCCTATTCCACAAGGCCATACTATTGTTGGAACAAGATGGGTGTTCAAAAACAAGTTAGATGAATCTGGTGCGGTTATCAGAAATAAGGCAAGACTAACTGCAAAAGGGTATAGTCAACTGGAAGGCGTTGACTACGATGAAACATATGCTCCGGTGGCAAGAATGGAAGCAATTCGAATCTTTTTAGCATATGCTGCCCACAAAAACATCAAGGTACACCAAATGGATGTTAAAAGTGCCCTTCTCAATGGGGAATTGAAAGAAGAGGTTTCGTTGCAACAACCTCCCGGTTTTGAAAATATTGAATTCCTTGACCACTGCTACAAGCTTCAAAAGGCAGTCTACAGTCTGAAACAAGCTCCAAGAGCTTGGTATGAGACTCTTTATGAATTTTTAGTCTCTTCAGGTTACAAAAGAGGAGTGATTGATCCCATGCTATTTAGAAAAGCAAATGGTACTCACCTTATGCTTGTACAAATATACGTGGATGATATCATCTTCGGATCGTCAGATCAAGGAATGGTGGATGAATTTGCTAAGCTCATGACAAACAAATTCCAAATGAGCATGAATAGAGAGATTAATTTCCTTCTAGGTCTTCAAGTCAAAAAAATTCAACAAGGGATATTCATTCATCAAGAGAAATACACCACTGAACTCTTGAAAAAAATACTCTATGGACAACTGCTCCTCGGCTAAGGTCCCTATGGACTTCGGATATAAGATCTCTGTTGATCCTTCTGGCGAATTTGTGGATCACAAGACTTATAGAGGAATCATTGGGTATCTAATGTATCTCACCGCAAGCTGACTGGACATTGTTTTTGCTACTGGTGTATGTGCAAGGTATCAGGCTGACCCAAAAGTGTCATACATGACCGCAGCCAAACAAATTCTCTGGTACCTGAAAGGAAGCAAATCTCTTGGTCTATGGTACCCCATAGGCAATGCCTTCAGTCTTCAAGCGTATACTGATGCGGATCATGCTGGATGCAAACTTGATCGAAAAAGTACATCTGGTGGATGTCAATTTTTGGGAGGTAGACTTGTCAGCTGGTCCTCAAGAAAACAAAGCTGTGTTTCTTTGTCTACCGCAGAAGCAGAATACGTGGCCGCAGCCAGCTACTGTTCCCAAGTCCTTTGGATGAAGACACAACTGTTAGACTACGGATACAGAATGCTGCGGATACCAATCTATTGTGACTCTAAAAGTGACATAACGATTTCTCATAATCCTATTCAGCACTCCAAGACTAAACATATTGAACTACGATATCATGTCATCAAAGACCACATTCTGAAAGGTAACATCGAACTCATCTTTGTCCCTACTCATGAAGAGAGTACTGATGTCTTTACAAAAGCACTTGACTCTACCAAACTCAATGCATTCTTACAAATGTTAGGGATGATGAATCCGGACCCCTAATTCTTCTTGAATTGATAGGTACCGCAGACCTTCTTGGTCTCCATTGCGGTTCTAGATGAAAGACACTTATAACAGATGGTTTTGGAACATTCTATGTACCACAATCAATGTACCGCAACCATATATTATATCTATCTTTCATGGGTCTTTCTTGTTTGTTGTTACTAACTTTAGTACAAGTGCTCTTCTCAGTTTTTCCCATTGCAGTCATCTGCAATGCCAAGAAAACCATCCGCAATGATGTGTTCGTCCGCAGTCACATTAATTGTTTTACAGGCGGTTCATTTCTTTTTGAAAAACAAAAATAGTGTGCTATTTAATGATTCTTCATTAAATAAAACATTAAATAAAAACATTCCTTTGAGAAACTGTCACATTCTTTTCTTCCAAAAACCTCGTGTCAGACCTATTTTAGGTATGATGACAAAATAAAAGATTTTCCAAATCAAATCCTCTAAAATGTCTTTTCCTATTACCCCAAACCATCCCATCCGTTACAACTTCTACTTTATCCAACGGATTTTTTTCACCCCCTCCACACGTTCTCAAGACATGATTTTACCTCTGACATTTCATTAAATGCAGAGTTCTTTTTAGTTAATCCCAATTTCAATCTTTATCCTTTTTTGTCAATTTGTGGTTAAGATTAAAAGATGCTCATCCAAAGTTAAACCCAAACATTTTTTTACCCAATTTCACCTAGGTCAAAAACATAAACGTTTCCCGCTCCAACAAACCACTATAAAACCCTTTTCTTCTTCACAAAGAATCTTTTACGCTCTCAAAACCCTTGATCTCTCTCTGCATTCTTCAAGCTCTTATCAACTCTACAATGGTGAAATCCGGTGCTTCCAAGAAACAAACAAAAGCCTTTGGATCAGTGAACCCAACTGGTTCAGATTCTCCCATAATTGCCTCGAGCAATTTCAGAGCTGTTTTCGATGATCAACCCACATACAATGCACCAACAAAATTGATGATCAAGTTCTTGAGGAATCATCCCATGTCTGGACCTTTTGATGCATTTACAGACATTGTTCCACTCTCCACTCTCTACAAGTGTGCATTTTCTGCATATCGCCCAGTCGATAACCCTCAAGAAGTCCACCTAAACCTTGTTAATGATTCCTTGGTCATCCTGACCAAAGAAAAGTTCCTTTCAGCCATTAATCTTCTGATTCACCCCTTCGTCAAGTTTTTCACACCATCAATGGCGGACATCACCTCTGCACTATATCAAATGGGCTATCAGAAGCCGATCAAAGGAATTGGTGAGTTCAAGAAGAACCAATTGCCCGCGGTCTGGCGGTTTGTCTGTCACTTTATCATCCACAGTTTGTCCGGCAGAACCGGAGGCACATACAACATGGGATTAAAGCTATTGGAACTGGTCTGGAGCATCTTCACAGGCCACAACGTGAACTACGGTCAGATTCTTTGGGATGATTTTCTCCAATACATTCCCAAGGAGAGCCCAAGGAAGAACCCATCCGAGCTTACTTTTGCATGATTTTGGTCTCTGTGCATATTTGACTTGCATGCGGATGCCAAGATTGACATGGGTGAGGACATCAATTTCTTCTTCACCAAAGACTTAAAAAGGTACAACCCTTCCTCTGATCAAACCATTTTTGGTCCCATCCACAGACTCCCTACACACATTCTTTCTTCTTTTGGTCTCGAGACTGCTGATGTCTCAAATCACATAGAGGCTACGGAAGGTATTGACCCATACCTTCCTACTCTGCCTCTCCCATCCGCAGCCTTAAACCCTGAAGGTACCGCAGTCCCTTCCTCTACCACTCTTTCTAACGTCTCTCAGAGACGCAAACATAAGGTTTCTTCTCTCCATGGTCCCCGCACCTCAAAGAAATCTAGCACTCCCAAAAAGGATGCTCTTAAACCATCCAAACCATCAAAGAAGAGAAAAACACCACCCGTAATCACAACTACTGAACCGAGTCGCCATGACTCCGGTAGTGACTCTGAAGAGGATAACCAACCCATCTCTATCCTCAAGAAACGAAAAGCTGATTCCACTAGCCAAATGCATGACCGGACCGATACCTCAGCCTCTCAACAGGCTACGGTAGTCCTTGGGATGCCTGCACATCCATTTGACAACACCATCTTTTTCCTCTTAGACTCAGAAAGTGAGTCTGAATCACAACAAAGAGGAGACTCCCCACCAGTACATTCCCAAAGGGATAATACTGGTTCTCACCCTAAAGTCTATAGGGCTTCCTGATTGCATATTTTTTCATCCGAGGAGTTGAACTCTATCCTATTGAAAGTCACCCATACACTCCAAACACAGTCCCATCCGAGGGCACTTCTTCCGCCTTTGCCAGAACTGAGCTGAGGCCAAACTTGACCACGGGTCAAGGAGACCAAGGAAGCTCAAGAAATCCTACTCTGCTTACCTTACAATCAGGTGGTTTAGGCACGGTGAGCACAAATGTGCAAGGATTCATGAAACCAAGGGACACCTTGGTGCATTTTACAGGTATTGACGGAGAAGACTCTAATGATTCTCGGAGCAGATATCAAACCTCTAACGAGGTTGAAGCCAAGAAATATGCTGCTTTTCATAGGGCATTTCAAGCTCGCAAGGATCAGCAAATCAAGCAAAAACAGATCAAGGAACAAGAAATTCAAGCTGTGGCCAAGTATTATGCAGATGCCATAAACAATGCCAATACCGTAGCCACCATCCTGAAGGTTCAAGAATGGATGTCCGCAATGGAAGACAATGCTCAACAAGCTCAACAAACTACTGCTGATCAGCATGTTCTTCAACCTCCCCCTTCTCCCCCTGCTGCAGGTTCACAAGATGAAGAACCTGAAATCGAAGTGAGCTCTGCTCCCATTTTTGGCTTCGATGATGATGAACCACAAGAGGTAAACAAACCTTCTCCTTCCGATGACGATCTGATGATGTTTGATGAAGATGAAGAATCTAGTGGTTCTCATCACTCCACTTCTAAGCCAAAAGAAAAGAAGTAGAAGAAGAAGCAAGCAGCCACAAGAAAAGAATTCCTCAGTCTTCAGGCTAAGTTTGATCAAATCTTAGCCACGGTCAAGCCAAATCAACCGCAACCAGAAGACAGCCCCGGACCGCAGTCCCTGATGGAAAGAATAGAAAGATTGGAAACCAGAGAGAGAATGGCTGCAGAGCACATCTCTCTGAAGGTTGAGATGGGAATCAGATCACTTGACAACAATCGTCAAGCTGATCACAAGGAGTTTATGGATGCTGCAGAACGCCTCATCTCTGAGGTTACCGCAATCAAAACTGACCTTCAAGCAGCCATCACAGATCAGGCTTCACATTCTGAGAAATTGATTGCTGAAACTCATACTGCCTATGAGTCCACAATCTCCGTTCTCCAAACAACTATCAACAAAATGCAATGATCCCTATCAGCCAACTTCCATGGTCCGGAAATTCTCCAACTCACCAAGGAGATTTATAAACTACTCTTCAATCCCTCCATTCCCAATAATCATCAATTAGCAGAAGACCTCAAAACACAATTTAAAACCGTTTTTGACAAGGTTGATGGCCTTCATCAATGGCTTGAGGAGGCTCCGGGTCTGAACTCCTCAAGAGGGGGAAGTGAAGAAGTCCATCATTCCAACCAATCCCCTTCACATCATCAAACTCCCACAGTCTCTACTAGAAAAATTCCTACTCCGCAACCATCTCATCATACTCCACCTCATAACTCCCCTCCTCAAATTGACATTACCCCTGAAAAACCAGAGACTCCACCACACTTCAAGAATCTAGAGGAGTATATGTCTTCTCCCAGCACAAACGAATCTCCTACCACTGCTCAAAGAAAAAGTGATTGGAGAGCAGCCAAGCTTGATGAAGAAGTTTGGAGACTCTGTGGATTCGACACAGTTATGGATGAATCCTTGATAAACTCTTTGATCAATCCACACAGAAGACTTCTTGATGATGACTATGTCCCTCATCTTACCTATGCGGAACCCCCCTCAGACGGTTACTAGGATGTCCCAGTCTCACCGAATGCCATATACTTCACCGTATTTGAGTAGTTCGACTGCAGCCTACCGGACGAGAAAAGACTTCCAATGGAGTTCGAGAGACTTAGCCAATTATATGCTAAGAATTCCTCTCCAGTTGAACACATATGGTCTAACGATAGACCATCCGCAGGTAAAAACTACAAGATCTGGAAGTTCATAAAGGCTGAGTTCATCCAGTACACCCTGACTAGGAGGGAGCAAGATACATCCGCGCCCAGGCTGATTTTCCGTGTATGAACCCTGAAGAAGTGTTTCTCATTGCCAAGGTCTTTCAGCACAAGTCTGAGAAGCATTCGAAGATGAAGATCGCACTAGAAAGAGCTAGTACCTTTCTTAAGGAAACAGTCTGTGACTTCGCCAAAATAGATGCAGACATTCATCCCATCATTTCCAAGGTTGTTGACTTACCACCACTTGACCCCGCACCCATGCCTACCGAAGGCTATGAGGAAAGATCATTAGGAGCAACCAATTATCCTGAGCTAGGAGTCATTTTCAAGAGGAAGACTGACAACGTCAAATATTTCATTCCTATGACTGCCATGCATCGTCTCACCAGAAAACAACTTGAGATATGCCACAACGCAGTTGAAAATTCCAAGCATAGCATATCAGAAGTCAAGTTTGAAATACTAAGAAGAATCAATTGGTTAGAGAACGTCAGGAAGTTTCGGTGGATCATGATCAAGTTCCTTAAACTTGATAACTAATCAAAGTTAAAGAGGTCACTTAGGGGGAAATTGTTGAATCAAAAAAGTGACCCTCTTGAACTTTAGCTACCGCAGTCTTCAAGCCACCGCAGTCAAGCAATCTTATCATCTGGCCATCCGAAGTCTTCAGCACCGTAGTCGTTATCTTTACTTCGTTTATTTTGTCTTTTCTGTAAAACACTCTAATATCCAGTATGCCTTGCATGGCTTCTTTTAAAGTTGTAAACTTGTCTCTATAAATAGAGTTCATTTCTCATGTAATCGGTATCGATGTGAATCTCTCATCAAATTCTAATACACATCAGTTCTCATTCTATCTTACTTATCGAACCTTCTTACTCTCATAATCAATCACCATATTTTAAAGAGCAAGTCACTTGTGACTTAATCACTAAGCTAGATCTCATTTACTAACTTGGTTTGAATGCATTCCTTGTTATGAATCTGCTTATGTGTATACTTGATATAACAGTTGTTGTCATTTACATTCCTTTACTTTTCTGCATCTAACTCACTAACTTCTAACACTTAATATTATTGTTGAGCTAACAGATCCTTTGAGATTAACTATTCCTCTATATACTTGTTCTAACGATTTGTTCAAGTGTGTCTCAAAGTTTTTCTCTCAACAGTAGTAAAGTGCTTTATCTGGTTTGGGGTGTGAGCACTCGATATCATTTGATCATGGGATCTTAGTTTAGCAAGCTCAGTATGGCAGTGGTTGAATAGTAAGAGTATGGGATGCTTCGGTAATCCAATGATTATGAGATTATCAGGATGTAGTTGAATCCAAGTGAGGGAAGGTCACTTGGGACCGCTAGGGATAGTTCCAAGTACGAGCCACTTTTGAATTTGTTCCCATGTTAGAGTTTTGGGTCGCTATATCTGGAAGGAGCGCCAGGGTTCCCTGAGGTCGGGAATAATCCATGATAGGTCAGGATTAGGAGTGTGGAGCAGACTACAGTTTGGTCAGTGGGGCCTTGAATGACTAATTAGGTGGTGCAGATAAGATATTGTTTGATTAAGGACTAAATGGGAAGGCTAGTCAACGAGGTATCATGCTAAGTTAACTAGAGAGCCAGTTCTGGTTGTGAAAGGGTTCAAGGTTATGAAATGAATAGTTTTCTTTGGTAAGTGATGAGCATCAGAGCAAATGATATGGATTCATGATTAGGTTCAGGTCGAGGGTTGCATTAGTACCTCTCTGTATGTTCTTGTATGATGAAGGATTTGGGGTCTGAAGCATGACCCGAACATCTGATATAGTCTGGTAGGTGGGGTCTTGACTCACAATGTTTTTGGTTAGTGTGCAGTTGTGGGAGTGATGTAAAACTGCGAAGTAGCCATAGCATTCACCAGATTAGTGTGTGGTTGTGGATGTGATGTAAGACTATAGAGCAACCGTAGCGTTCACCAAGTTAGTGTACAGTTGTAGGAGTGATGTAAAACTGTGGGGCAACCGTAGCATTCACCAGGTTAGTGTGCGGTTGTAGGAGTGATGTAAGAATGCAGAGCAGCCGTAGCATTCATCGAGTTAGTGTGCGTTGTAGGAGTGATGTAAGACTGCAAAGCAACCATAACATTCACCAGGTTAGGATACGGTTTGTGGAAGTGTTATAAGACTGCGGAGCTGCCATAGCATTCACTAGGTTGGTAGGCAGTGGTAATAGTGATGGAAGTCTATGACTTGGCTCGTGACATTCTCTAGGATGATTTAGATCGTCACAAGGTTGGGTAAGGGGTTGTGAGTGGGCCTTAACATTTGTAATACTTGGGAAATCATAGGCTGGGTTGGTGCCAAATGTGATGTGAGTGCTCGGTTCGGTTTGTAGCCATCATTGGGGTTAAGCGGACTTATTGATCATTCAAGCATTGGTTGGTTGAGTTGTCCTTCAATGGGAGTGAATGACTGATGGAGTCGTGTTGGTGGATAGACCAGAACCACCTGTACCTGTTTAGTTCTTGCGTCTGGAGCTGATTTTGTTTTCGATGAGGATTTTTTGGTACCGGTATGTGGTCAGGGCGTATATGTTTCGGGGATTCGTAAATTTGTTTAGGACATATAGGTTTGTTCAGTTTGAGTTATGAAGTTGAGTCATTTTGGGATTGGTTTGGAATGGTTCTGTCTTCCTAGGAATCAGACATTGATCAGGGTTTTTCGTTTCAGGCGTAGCAGTTGGGCACTCATGGTCTTAAAGCAATGTCGAGGTTCATTCTTTGTTAGGGCTTGTGATTTATGCTATTTTGGGTTTGACAATAGTAAGGGTGGGTGGTTATCAGAGTTAAGTGACTTTCCTAGTCATCTTCGTGATTCTGGGAGTTCAGTCAGGACTGTTTAGTTCGACAGAGGTGATAGTAAGGAATGATTTCAAAGTTGAAATCTAATTTAAGTGGGGGAGAGTTATAACACCTTGTTTTGAGTTGCTTCATAATTTGGGGCCATGACCCAAAGCTTAAGTATCATAAGGATTAGGGATTTGGGAAGAAGAGATTTAGACCCCTTTGGGTGTGGTTAATGTAGACCAGGTGATCCGAGAGTTCGGGTGGTGTTTTGGAGCCCAAAGGTATATCTGTAAAGTGACCTTTCGGGCCTTTTATGAATTTTAGATTTAACTTTGAAATTTTTTAAGGAAATATTGAGGTAATAGAAGTGTAGAGCTTCTCTTTACCTTTCTAGGGATATAAGGATCGTCGAAATTGAACTTGAAACAACAAAGTTATGGCCTTCGAAAGTTTGGTAGTTTTAGGGCTATGCCTAGTACGTTGGGCGTACTAGGCAGGAGGACCGCGGGTGCTCTTTGGAGTATGTTGGGCGTAACAGAAGTACATAGGGCATACTTTTCACACCCCAAAACCCGAACAACGGAAATGTTAGGGGTGGAGGACGTCATGTACAGTATCACAACAATGTAAAATGGTAAACAAGCAACAAAATCATCCATTGCATTATAAGTAAAGTTTTAATACATGTGTTTTCTTTCATTGTAATAAGACACCAAAAATATACAATCAAAATAAAAGAAGAGACTGGTCTGCTCCGTCTTCTAAAAAACCTGGCCACCGTACCTGTCTACTGATGACCTGAGAATACAAGTTATTTTGAAAGAGAGTATCAGCTTTAAACCTGGTGAATTCATAAGTATTTAAGTGTCATTGTCTTGCTTACTAAAAGCTGTTTTAAAAGTCATGTAAACCTTTAAATGAAAATATTGATGTAAGTATGAAAAGCCTTAGAAAATCCCTTATTTTCTATTAGTTTGAGATGTAGTCTTCTACCAAGACCCAAATGTTTTGTTATGATAATGTAGTCTTCTACCAAGACCCGAATGTTTTGTAAGTAAAATGATAGTTTTTCCTTCTTTTCGACTACTACAAACAGTAATTAGTCTAACTCATCGTTTATGTGAATATATCACAAAATAAAGTAAATAGGAAAATATACCAAAGTAAGTGTTATCCCGAGGTACTAGGGCTAACAGGACGTATGTAAATGTTATCCCGAGGTACTAGGGCTAACACGACATATATAACCCAATGAACCTCCGAAGATGGTCCAATAGTCCTCTGTAGCAGCAGCAGGTTGGAGGAAGGGTTAGTCCCGTAGCCGACTCCTAATATAAGTGGTAACCTAATGATCATCCGAAGATTTTCATCTCATCCTCTGTTGCAACATCAGGATGGAGGAATGGTTAGTTCCGATATCAATCTATCTATTATAAGTGATAACCTTAGACATCCATAGATGTTCATCACCCATTGTTGTTAACAGATGGGTTCCGGAATGGTTAGTCCCATCCATATATCCCGAGGTACTAGGGATAGGGTCCCGTCTACATATCCCGGTGTACTGGGGATAAGGTCCTGTCTAGATATCCCGAGGTACTAGGGATAGGCAGGAAGATTTACATAGAAGGTACTAATAAATCATCCTCGCAATTCGAGATACAAGTATTCATGTTAATATACACACGTAAATGTATCTACGTCAAGGTACTCATGTAATGTGTTCATGTAAGCGTATTCATGTATCATGTAAGCATATGTAAACGTACTCATGTATCATGTAATCATATGTAAATGTATTCATGTATCAGGTAATGTACTGGTATAGACTCATGAATGAACTGACTCTTGTGTGATTCCTTGTAATAGGAATAATGTTTGATATCTTCAAATTATCCCTATGATAATTTACTGAAAGGTAATTGGTTGTTCAAGTAGGTTTATACACTCTTACTACTCAAGGGTGTGAGAAACTAAATGAAAGCTGTAAACTATAAGATCAATACATATATAAGAATATAAGTGTATATGCATAGTTTAGTTCAAGAATGTAAAATGGTTTTGTAAGACATCTAAGGGTTTTGAACAAATATAAAAGTGACTTGATGTCATTTTGATAAACATTTCAAAAGTAATACATTTGATAACAAAGTATTTAAAAGCTAGAAAACCATTTCATGCATCACATTTTGTAGTATGTGAAATCTGTTGAATGAAAACACAGTTATAAAATACATATAGATGATTTAATAAAATGTTGTTTTCTACTTGTATTCCCCCATTAAAGCATTTAAAATCATTTATAGATTGATTAGGGGTATGAACTCACATGTAGATGGAGATTTGGATGAACTGGACGGTGTAGGATTGTTAGGTGTCAAGTGAGGACTTGTACACACACTACGATCCTAATAAACATATAATCACACATATATGCACTCAATTAGTCTCAAATTACTAATTGATAATGTTAAGACATCCTAGAACATAATAAACACTTTATATAAGTGTTTTATGCCCTAAGGATTGCATCTAAGCTATTGTGGGACAAGGCACTTGTGTTTAGGGTTCCAAAAGACCCCATATATGAGTTTACTCTCCATATATCCTCACACATGCAGTTTACGGTTGTAAACTCTTGAGTTTATGGCCATAAACTCCCAAGCTTGGTGGTATTTTGTGTTTTGAAGTTCTAAATGATCCCTAGAATTATTCCAACTTGGTGGTTCAATTCTTGGAAGGTTTTAAGGCATAGAAACACTCCTTTGAGGAGTTTACAGCCCAAGGCCAATTCCTTTGGAGTTTATGGCCGTAAACTCCCTTGGAATGATGTTTTTGATGCTTTCAAGTCTCTTGCACATGTGGTATAGGTGTTAGACTTTTATCCTAAGCATATGAAGGCCTTAAGCACACTTTGGTGCCTTTGTTTGATGTTCACGGCCCAAGAACCTTATTAGGGACGTGAACTCACTTTGAGGGGTGGTTTTCATGTGTTTTGGTCCTTCATTTAAGTGGGAACAATTCCTAGTAATTGTCTAAGGCTTTAGGTGCCTTAAAAGCACCCTTTGATCCAAGATTTTGGAGTTCACGGTCCAAGATCATCTTGGGCCGTGAACACCCAAACATGTGTGTTTCATGGTTGTTTTCTTGTCCCTAATACACATATATATGAGTCCAAGGTAGTAGCTTAACACAAGGGAAGGTCTAGGCATCGTTTCGGGAGTTTACCGCCCAAGAACACCTTGGGGAGTAAACTCCTAAATCTAGTGATTTAGCTATGTAATCTATGTTATGAACCCATTTAAAGCTATATAACACTACTAGAGAGGGGTACTCACGATTTGGGATAAAAACCTGAAGATCCGTGAGAGAGAAAATGGCTTTTCTCTAGTTGGAAATGCGAATATTGAATGAATTTGGTTCAGAATTCTATTTATAGTCCTGAGATATTTTTGGCAGAAAATATTTTTATTCCTGAAATGATCTCTAATATAATAGAGTGATGGAATAATAGATTTGCACTAAACCCTAGTGCATCCACTCTCCTGATATCTCCTGAAGTGTAAACCCTGAATTACTCAAACTTACACGAAAAAGTCTGAAAATTAACTGTGACTGCTATAACTCCTATTGAAGTGATGTAGTTTGCACAGAATGGGAATTTCGGGTTGTCAAATCATCCCACCGTTAGAAGGAATTTCGTCCCAAAATTAGAATTTAAGCAATTAAGAAGTTACAAATAACTAAGCGAAAAGGTGAGGGTATTTCAGTTTCATCTGGTCCTCTCGTTCCCAAGTGAATTCCGGTCCATGCTTTGCGCTCCAGCGCACCTTCACTATCGGGATACGACTTTGCTTAGTTTGCTTGACCTCTCGGTCCATGATCTCTACTGGTTCCTCCACGAAGTTGAGGCTCTCGTTGATCTCGATCTCGTCGAGTGGAATAACAAGAGTCTCGTCGGATAGACACTTTTTCAAGTTCGAGACGTGGAAGGTAGGATGTACGTTACTGAGCTCTTGTGGTAGATTGAGTTTGTAAGCTACAGGGCCGATTCTCGCGAGAATCTCGAAAGGCCCTATGTATCTTGGATTGAGCTTTCCACGCTTTCCAAAGCGTATCAAGCCTTTCCAGGGTGAGACCTTCAGTAGGACTCGGTCGCCCACCTGGAATTCCAACGGTTTCGTTCGCTTGTCAGCGTAGCTTTTCTGTCGGTCTCTAGAGGCTTTCAATCGTTCACAAATTTGAACAATCTTCTCTGTCGTTTCCCGAATGATCTCCGGACCCGTGAATGTGCTTTCGGGAACTCGTCCCTTAGCTAACTGGGTATCACCCACCTCAGCCCAGCACAAAGGGGATCTGCACTTTCGGCCATAGAGGGCCTCAAATGGAGTTGCCTTTATGCTCGTGTGATAACTGTTGTTGTAGGAAAATTCGACGAGGGGTAAATGGGTATCCCAAGCTTTTCCAAAGTCAATCACACAGGCACGCAACATATCTTCTAAGGTTTGGATAGTTCTCTCACTTTCCCATCGGTCTGTTGATGGTAGGCTGTACTCATGTCCAGCCTAGTTCCTAGGGAACTTTGTAATGACTGCCAGAACCTCGAAGTGAATCTACTATCTCTGTCCGAGATGATAGATAAAGGAACACCATGCAGCCTTACAATCTCCCTAATGTATGTTCGTGTGAGTTTCTCCATCTTGTCTGCTTCTTTGATTGGCAAGAAGTGTGCAGACTTGGTCAGTCTATCGACGATGACCCATATGGAATCAAGTCCACCCGTCGTCTTGGGTAACTTGGTTATGAAGTCCATAGTGATCTGCTCCCACTTCCATTCTGGTATCTCTGGTTGCTGTAGGAGACCGGAGGGTTTCTGGTATTCGACCTTGACCTTTGCGCAAGTAAGGCATTTACTCACGAAGGTAGCAATATCTGCTTTCATGTTAGGCCACCAGTATAACGTTTTTAGATCCAGATACATCTTATCTGAACCTGGGTGGACGGAATAACGAGTGTTGTGAGCTTCCGTCATGACCAAGTCTCTGAAGGCAGCTTGTTTCGGTGTCCAGATCCGATCCATGAGGTATAAGGCTCCGCCACCCTTGACTTCCAAGTTCTTATCCATCCCTCTAAGGGATTCACCAGCCATGTTTTCAGGTTTCAAAGCGTCGAGCTGAGCCTCCTTTATTTGCGTGGACAAGTGTGAACGGATAGTTAGAGTCAAAGATTTGACTCTACGACCAAAATATTCTTTCCGACTTAGGGCGTCGGCTACTACATTGGCTTTACCCAGATGATAACGAATATCGCACTCGTAATCACTGAGTAGCTCGACCCACCGTCGTTTTCTCATGTTGAGCTCCTTCCGGTCGAAAATGTGTTGTAGACTCTTGTGGTCTGTAAAGATTGTGCTTTTTGTACAATATAGGTAATGTCGCCAGATCTTCAGAGCAAACACAACTGCTCCTAGCTCAAGATCGTGGGTGGTGTAGTTAACCTCATGTGTCTTCAGCTGTCTCGAGGCATAGGCTATGATTTTACCTCGCTGCATCAGAACACATCCGAGTCCTTGATTGGATGCATCACAATAGACAATGAAGTCTTCTATCCCTTCGGGGAGGGATAGTATCGGTGCGGTGCACAAGGCTCGTTTGAGCGTTTGGAACGCTCTTTCCTGCTTCTCTTCCCAGTCAAAGGCCACGCCTTTCTGGGTCAGGGTTGTCAGAGGTTTCGCTATGCTGGAGAAGTTCTGAATGAACCTGCGATAGTAGCCAGCGAGACCTAGAAATTGATGAATTTCTGTAGGTGTCTTCGGTGCTGACCAGTTCTCAATGGCCTCAATTTTGGAGGGGTCCACGTGTATTCTCTCTTTGCTAACAACATGGCCCAAAAATTCGACTCGTCGAATCCAAAGTTCACATTTGGAGAACTTCGCATAGAGTTGCTCCGCTCGCAATGTTTCTAAGACTACGAAGATGTTGACTATGCTCCTCCTTACTTCGAGAGTAGATGAGTATGTCACCATTGAAGACGATGACGAACTAATCCAAGTAAGGACGACACACCCTATTCATCAGACCATGAATACTGCGGGCGCATTAGTTAATCCGAACGACATCACTACAAACTCGTAGTGCCCATAACGAGTTCGGAAGGCTGTCTTGGGAACATCCTCCTCTAACACTCATAGTTGGTGATATCCGGATCGTAGATCTATCTTCGAGAAGTAGTTGGCTCCTTGAAGTTGATCAAATAAATCGTCAATGCGGCGCAAAGGATAACGATTTTTAATTGTAAGTTTGTTGAGCTCTCTATAGTCGATGCACATGCGAAACGATCCATCCTTCTTCTTGACGAACAAGACTGGTGCTCCCCATGGTGAGAAGCTTGGTCGAATAAATCCCTTCTTGAGAAGTTTGTTAAGTTGACTGGAAAGTTCCTGCATCTCGGCCGGTGCCAGACGATAAGGAGATTTGGCTACTGGGGTAGCTCCTAGCACTAAGTCGATTCTGAACTCGACTTGGCGTTGCGGTGGTAAACTGGGAAGTCCTTCTGGGAAGATGTCGGGAAAGTCGCGTACTTTTGGGATGTTCTGAATGTCTTTCATTTCTTGACTTGTATCAACGACGTGTGCGAGAAATGCATGATACTCCTTTCGCAAGCACTTCTGAGCTTGAATGCACGAAATGATGCGAAGGTTCGTACTAGGTTTGTTGCCATAGATAACTAAAGTTTTGTTGTTAGGAAGGTTAAGACGAACTGCTTTTTCAAAGCACATGATGTCGGCGCGAAGAAGACTCAACCAATCCATTCCGATGATAACGTCGAAACATTTAATTGGGACTGGCATGAGATCTATCTTGAAAGTATGACCATCTAAAGTTAAGGTACAACCTACGTATATGCAGTTAGTAGTCTCTGTTTTCCCGTTAGCCATTTCTAACATGAATGAACTATCTAACGCACATGGTTTTTGTTTAAGCAGGTGTGCAAATTTGTGACTTACAAAACTTTTCTCTGCTCCACTATCGAATAGTATGCAAGCATATGAGTTATCGAGGAGAAACGTACTAGTAACTATCGTAGGATCAACTACTGCTTCCTCGTGGCCTAGGGCCATCACTCTTCCTACTCCTCCAGCCATCCCTGCCTTAGGGAAGTTCCTCTTGTAGTGGCCCACTTCGCCACAACCGTAGCAAGCTTGGCCCATACCAACGTTAGGAACTTGGGCGGCCTGAGCTGTTAGAGCCTTGCAATAACGGGCTGTATACCCCTTCCTGTTGCAGTTAGAGCACTGCATCTCCTTGCAAGGTCCGTGGTGGTGGAAGCTACATTTGTTGCACTTCGGAAGAGTTCCAGCACAAGTTTTTGCTGGTAAGGGGTTCGCAGGGACAACAGGAGTCACTGTGGCAGCATTGACTGCCACAAGTTGTTGTTTCTTGGAGGATCCTTGCGAAGTCCCTATTTTCCTCTTATTCCACCCCTTCCTGTTGTGGTCGGGGTTGGACTTTTTTGGTACGGGTGTAGGGATTGTTGGGTTCTGAGGTTTCCGATGATCGATGAGAGATTGTGCCAGTTCCTTGGCGCTATCGAAGGTAATAGGCCTAGAAGCGATCACACTTGACTGGATCTGGGGCGAAAGTCCCCAGATATATCTCTCTATCTTTTTGCTCTCAAGAGCAATCATATCAGGGCATAGGTTTGCCAGATCACAGAACCTGTTTGTGTAGGTCGTGATGTCGGATCCAACCATTTGAAGACCCCAGAATTCCTACTCGAGTTTCTGTACTTCACCTCGAGGACAGTACTCTTTCATCAGCATGTCCTTTAACTTTTCCCAGCTGATGGAATACGCCACCACCAAAGTCAGATAGTTAACATGGCCGTTCCACCATGTTAGTGCTCTGTCAGAGAAGGTACAAGCTGCAAACTTGACCTTGTTGCCTTCCTGGCAAGCACAGATTTCAAAGACGGATTCCATCTTTTCAATCCATTGTCTCAACACCATAACACCCCCAGTCCCATTGAAGCTGCGGGGTTTGGCGTTCGTGAAGTTCTTGTAGGTGCATCCCTGAGGGTGTCCATGGATTTCGCCGTGGTTCGAGGGAGGTGCACCTGTTCCTGATCCACTAGGGGCAGGAGTGTTGATTGCTGACACAGCAGGTGCAACTGCTGCTGTGAAAGCTGCCTGTAACATATTGGCATCGAAAGGATTAGGTGGTTGAAGAGGTTCAGGTGGTGGTGGAGGTGGTGGTATCGGTGCTTCGTTGTTTGGGTTACTCCTAGTATTTCTGCGTGGCGACATCTTTAACTATACGTTTAAAAGAGGACGACATGGATAAGAATAAATGATTAATGAATGTGTCTCATGGACTAACTCCCCATAGTCCAACAACAGAATGAATAGAATGACTAAACGAAGATGACAGCATTTGGATAATAATTTCCATAAGATTAGATATCTGTCAATAATACTGGGATTACAGATGTAACAAGTTCGGGAAAAATGGCCTAGAAGTAGGCCTTACATCAACCAAGATGGAAAATTTTGACAGAATTAAGACTAGATCAAGACCTAATAGGTCTAAGATTCATAAAGACAGGAAATTAGACCAAAGTTTCACATAGGCTAGGTTATATCCAAAAGATGAGTCGACGAGATTCTATCAGCGACGAGAACTGCTAGCATGAGTTCTTGATCCCGATAGTAGATGTTCCATGTCCCTCATACGCCTGTCAGCTCTCACTTGCTGAGCTCGAAGTTCCCTAACTTCAGCTTGAGTTTCAGCAAGTTCCCTCTACAGATTTGCATTGCGGACCAGAGTCCTTTCATGAGCAGACTCTAGTTGGAGAATGTGGACAATGTTAACGCCAGAGTTGGCTTCAATCTCCACGACCCGGTCAATAGTTGCTTGACCCAGTATTGTGTTTCTGGAAATTCTACGAACCATGATGGGTAGGACCCTGTCAGCCGAGCCTCCTTTAGTGAGGTTGTAGAAACTTCGGTCTCCATTGTAGGGGATGGGCTGACCTTGCTCCTGGCTCTATCTAGCCAAGTTAGTGGCCCACAGAGTTGTGGGTCCTTGAAACGCGGGACGGGGGTTCAGGTTTGGGTTTTGAGCAGCTGGGGGTAGGTTGTTGACTTCAGGCTCTGAGTCAGAACTATCGGAAAAACCCTCAGCATGGTGATCATCCAAAAGGATTGGGTGATCATCTTCTGGTTCTGCCTCTAGCCAACCAGCATTGCCTTGGTTCGGGAAGTACGGATCGCCATGGTGAAATCCAACCATTTTAATCTATGCGAGAAAAGGGATATAAGAAATAGCTAAATAGACGAACTAAATAAGATAATTACAGTAAGACCAAATACCCCTATGGTATTTCTTTATGGTTGTGTTGGTAAGTTTTTAGACTTGTTGCCATATCACAACCATTCTTGGGCATATGCTAATTACTCCTCGGACCAGCATAGTTGATCAGGCTATGCCATTCCCAAGATTGACCATATATCCCTAGGCTTACTTGTGATATTCAATAATCGTAATACTTTTGTTCTTGTCATTGTGACACTGATTTCAGTATGAATGCAGGCACGTATACTTACTTAAATACTTTATTATTTAAAAGTATAACTCTTAGACAGAGTGTTTTAATCCCCATGTATTTATAGTTAGTATATCTTTTATGGGTTGATATACTATATTCACTATAGACAATGCTCTGATACCAATCTGTCACACCCCAAAACCACGAACGGCGGAAACGTTCAGGGGTGGAGGACGTCATGTACAGTATCACAACATTGTAAAATGGTAAACAAGCAACAACATCATCCATTGCATTATAAGTAAAGTTTTAATACATGTGTTTTCTTTCATTGTAATAAGGCACCAAAAAATACAATCAAAATAAAAGACGAGACTTGTCTGCTCCATCTTCTCAAAAACCTGGCCACCGTACCTGTCTACTGATGACCTGAGAATACAAGTTATTTTGAAAGAGAGTATCAGCTTTAAAGCCGGTGAATTCATAAGTATTTAAGTGTCATTGTCTTGCTTACTAAAATCTGTTTTAAAAGTCATGTAAACCTTTAAATGAAAATGTTGATGTAAGTATGAAAAGCCCTAGAAAATCCCTTATTTTCTATTAGTTTGAGATGTAGTCTTCTACCAAGACCCAAATGTTTTGTTATGATAATGTAGTCTTCTACCAAGACCCGAATTTTTTGTAAGTAAAATGATAGTTTTTCCTTCTTTTCGACTACTACAAACAATAATTAGTCTAACTCATCGTTTATGTGAATATATCACAAAATAAAGTAAATAGGAAAATATACCAACGTAAGTGTTATCCCGAGGTACTAGGGCTAACACGACGTATGTAAATGTTATCCCGAGGTACTAGGGCTAACACGACATATAACCTAATGAACCTCCGAAGATGGTCCAATTGTCCTCTGTAGCAGCAACAGGTTGGAGGAAGGGTTAGTCCCGTAGCCGACTCCTAATATAAGTGGTAACCTAATGATCATCCGAAGATTTTCATCTCATCCTCTGTTGCAACAGCAGGATGGAGGAATGGTTAGTTCTGATATCAATCTATCTATTATAAGTGATAACCTTAGACATCCGTAGATGTTCATCACCCACTGTTGCTAACAGATGGGTTCCGGAATGGTTAGTCCCGTCCATATATCCCGAGGTACTAGGGATAGGGTCCCGTCTAGATATCCCGAGGTACTAGGGATAAGGTCCTGTCTAGATATCCCGAGGTACTAGGGATAGGCAGGAAGATTTACACAGAAGGTACTAATAAATCATCCTCGCAATTCGAGATACAAGTATTCATGTTAATATACACACGTAAATGTATCTACGTCAAGGTACTCATGTAATGTGTTCATGTAAGCGTATTCATGTATCATGTAAGCATATGTAAACGTACTCATGTATCATGTAATCATATGTAAATGTACTCATGTATCAGGTAATGTACTGGTATAGACTCGTGAATGAACTGACTCTTGTGTGATTCCTTGTAATAGGAATAATGTTTGATATCTTCAAATTATCCCTATGATAATTTACTGAAAGGTAATTGGTTGTTCAAGTAGGTTTATACACTCTTACTACTCAAGGGTGTGAGAAACTAAATGAAAGCTGTAAACTATAACATCAATACATATATAAGAATATAAGTGTATATGCATAGTTTAGTTCAAGAATGTAAAATGGTTTTGTAAGACATCTAAGGGTTTTGAACAAATATAAAAGTGACTTGATGCCATTTTGATAAACATTTCAAAAGTAATACATTTGATCACAAAGTATTTTAAAGCTAGAAAACCATTTCATGCATCACATTTTGTAGTATGTGAAATCTGTTGAATGAAAACACAGTTATAAAATACATATAGATGATTTAATAAAATGTTGTTTTCTACTTCTATTCCCCCCCCCCCCATTAAAGCATTTATAATCATTTAAACATTGATTAGGGGTATGAACTCACCTGTAGATGGTGATTTGGATGAACTGGACGGTGTAGGATTGTTAGGTGTCAAGTGAGGACTTGTACACACACTACGATCCTAATGAACATATAATCACACATATATGCACTCAATTAGTCTCAAATTACTAATTGATAATGTTAAGACATCCTAGAACATAATAAACACTTTATATAAGTGTTTTAAGCAATAAGGATTGCATCTAAGCTATTGTGGGACAAGGCACTTGTGTTTAGGGTTCCAAAAGACCCCATATATGAGTTTACTCTCCATATATCCTCACACATGGAGTTTAAGGTTGTAAACTCTTGAGTTTACGGCCGTAAACTCCCAATCTTGGTGGTATTTTGTGTTTTGAAGTTCTAAATGATCCCTAGAATTATTCCAACTTGGTGGTTCAATTCTTGGAAGGGTTTAAGGCATAGAAACACTCCTTTTAGGAGTTTACGGCCACAAGGCCAATTCCTTTGGAGTTTATGGCCGTAAACTCCCTTGGAATGATGTTTTTGATGCTTTCAAGTCTCTTGCACATGTGGTATAGGTGTTAGACTTTTATCCTAAGCATATGAAGGCCTTAAGCACACTTTGGTGCCTTTGTTTGATGTTCACGACCCAAGAACCTTATTAAGGCTGTGAACTCACTTTGAGGGGTGATTTTGATGTGTTTTGGTCCTTCATTTAAGTGCGAACAATTCATAGTAATTGTCTAAGGCTTTAGGTGCCTTAAAAGCACCCTTTGATCCAAGATTTTGGAGTTCACGGTCCAAGATCATCTTGGGCCGTGAACACCCAAACATGTGTGTTTCTTGGTTGTTTTCTTGTCCCTAATACACACACACACATATATATATATATATATATATATATATATATATATATATATATATATATATATATATATATGAGTCCAAGGTAGTAGCTTAACACAAGGGAAGGTCTAGGCATCGTTTCAGGAGTTTACCGCCCAAGAACACCTTGGGGAGTAAACTCCTAAATCTAGTGATTTAGCTATGTAATCTATGTTATGAACACATTTAAAGCTATATAACACTACTAGAGGGGGGTACTCACGGTTTGGGATAAAAACCTGAAGATCCGTGAGAGAGAAAATGGCTTTTCTCTAGTTGGAAATGCGAATAATGAATGAATTTGGTTCAGAATTCTATTTATAGTCCTGAGATATTTTTGGCAGAAAATATTTTTATTCCTGAAATGATCTCTAATATAATAAAGTGATGTAACAATAGAGTTACACTAAACCCTAGTGCATCCACTCTCCTGATATCTCCTGAAGTGTAAACCCTGAATTACTCAAACTTACACGAAAAAGTCTGAAAATTTACTGTGACTGCTATAACTCCTATTGAAGTGATATAGTTTGTACAGAATGGGAATTTCGGGTTGTCACAATACTCCAATCAGGTGAAAACCCAAATTAGGGTCTTGGACCCTATTTAATGGCCATAACTCAACTCTAAACCCTCTTACCTTCAACCCCATCCCATTAAACCCTAAATATGAAACCCTACCCACATTAGAGTGATTCTTGATTTCTTGGTGTGATTTCATGTGTTTTGGTGCTCAATGAAGAAGAAGGAGCTTCTTGAAGGAGAGTTGGATTGCTTGGAGCTAGTAGATCCAGTCTTGGTTTTCCTTCATGCATCTTCTAGAGGTATAAAGTCACAATCTTGATGGCTCCTTTGTATAGATCTGGTTTTGGGTGGTAGTTTATCATATTTTGGTCACATGATGGTGTTTTGGTCCTCCAGAACCTTTGAGCCTCATATTTGGTCCTTGTTGAGGTCATTAACTCATGAAGTTTTGATCATATGGAGATATCTGCCCATGCAAGTGTTGGTGACCTTTTATGAAGATTAGGAAGCTTATATTATGGTTTGGAGCTCATTAAGCCATGAAAAGTCATAAAGTTGGGAATTTTTTGGCTTAAGATACACCGTAAGGGTCAGATTTTTGTTTGGACGTTATTCCCTTAACCATTAAGAGCTTATTTTGAGTTTTGGCCCTCTGACAAGTACTTGGGGGCGTACGTAGGAGTATTCTCACATAATTCATGGACCAGGCTTCACGATTTGTACATTTCGAATCGGTGAGCAGTACGAGGGGCGTACGAGTTTAGTATGCGGGGTGTACTCCCGAGATGCTCCATTTGGGCCTTTTGGTATTTGGGATATGAGGTGCTGGATCAGCTATAGGAAGGGTAAAATGGTCATTTACCCTTTAAGAAAATAGAATACAGATTTAGCCTTAGGACTCTCTGTTTTGGGATTGGGCGATTAGTGGTCCTAGTTTGGGTTTGGGCCATTTTTAGGCTGCATGATTTATGGGCTTGACCTTAAGAATGTAAATTGGGTTGGGATCATTAGAAAGAGGATACATCACATATATTCTTGAAAATTAGTTTTCAAGGAGATGAAGGGAACACAATTTTTTTTTCAAAATCAAGAACACCTCTTGATTGCATTATGGTATCCTCTAGACAGATCCATACCACATAATTTTCTATGTTGGGACACTGCATTGGTAGGGCTTAATTTACATATATTTTCAAGTTTTAATTATCTATAAATCAATAATAAGTATTTTTTTTGTGTCTATATTACTTATATACATAAAATTTTAATTTAGTCCTTTTATGTTTGTTGAATTTGTTGGGTTTTCTAGGTTACATTAAACTTAATTGCACATCAAAATTTCACATAAATCTAATTATGGGCACATGTAACTTATAAATATATGCCTTTACACATTATGGCAACATACTATTGAAACTATCATAAACCCTATGATGTAATCGTAATTCTTAGATAGAATTTCATACCTTTAGTATTACAATTGTATGTAACACTTGTTGATTCCACATATCTGTTCCAGAAAGCTAGCACCAAAAGTATGGTTGTCTCTAATTGTTCACACACAGTAACATAAAACACTAGATACTAAGAGGGGAGAGGAGATATCAAGAGAAATTTGTTCTATGCCTTGTGTAAGGTAAGAGCCATGAGATTTATGTCCTAAGGGGTTATATTTATATCTAGTGGATATCCAAGATAAGCATTGATTTGAATAATCAAATATTCATATATAATCTATTCAATTCCTTATCCTTATCAGCTATTAGGAGGCTTCTAGAATCTCATCTACACCTCCCAAAACCATCCACCCTATAAGAGGTTCTAGAATTGTTTCTTTTGTTTAACCATTAAACAATTACAATTCATCCCTTACACCTTTAATTAATTCCAATTAATCCAAAATTAATTCTGGATTAATTCTGATTAATTCTAACTATTTCTAATTCATTTATGAAGTCATATAATAAATTAAGAAATCATTTTATCTCTTCTAAAGTCATTTTTAGTTATTTCTAGTTATTGAGGGCAATCCAAAAAGGACTTGACTTTTATTCCACAACGTTATATCAATTTAGCTTTAACCTTGAACAATTTATTTATGACTTTGGACACCAATTCGAATAGTCTCCTATTTGGACAATTCATCAACTACAACTGCTAATATAGACATTGAATAACAAGTAAATTGTGCTTTCCAAAGCCATTTTCGAACTCTGAGTCAAATTAAACGTTGTCCCTTAGATAAGTGATCAACTATTCTTTCGTTCTCCAATATATTGTATAGACATGAGACATGGATACAAATCAATCTCATACTCCAAGATTCTACTTCCAAATTTCCGATTTATGATGACTAAATTCAGACTACAAATCAAACATATCAACTTAGTATATGTTAGGACTAACACATGAATGTCAACATCAAATCAATGAGGGTCCCAAAGATATCACTTTTCATGTTAAGGAAAAAGGACCGAATAAACATCAAATACATAATCATAACCTTTAATCAACATGCCATACACATAATTACATTTTTATAACATCAAGTTACAGATGCGTTTATGTAATACCAATGCACAACGAACTCGCACATTATAACTTATGTATCCCCTCTTGAAGAATATAAAATATTATCATCTTAGAATTACTCATGATTGAATCCATGAAGTAATCTGTAATCACAAGTTTATATAATACTTAAAATCCCTATTTACGCATGGATGATGTCACACCCCAAAACCAAGAACGGCGGAAACGTTCAGGGGTGGAGGACGTCATGTGAAGTATCATAACAGTGCAAAGTAGTAAACAAGAAACAACATCCATTGCATTAAAAGTAAAGTTTTAATACATGTGTGGTCTTTCAAAGTAATAAGACACCAAAATATGTAATCAAAATAAAAGACGAGTCTTGTTTGTACTCCGTCTTCTCAAAACCTAGTCATCGTACCTGTCTACTGGTGACCTGAGAATACAAGTTATTTTGAAAGTGTAGATCAACATAAAGCTGGTGAATTCATAAGTATTTAAGTGTCATTACTTTGATTTGGAAAGCTGTTTTGAATGTCATGTAAATCTTTGAATGAAACATTTGATATAAGTGTGAAAACCCTAGAAAATCCCATATTTCCTACTAGTATAAAAGTAGTCTTCTACCAAGACGTAAATGTTTTGAATGTAGTCTTCTACCAAGACCTGAATGTTTTGAAAGTAGTCTCCTACCAAGACCTGAATGTTTTGAACATAGTCTTCTACCAAGACCTGAATGTTTTGAAAGTAGTCTTCTACCAAGACCTAAATGTTTTGAAAGTAGTCTTCTACCAAGACCTGAATGTTTTGAATGTAGTCTTCTGCCAAGACCTGAATGTTTTGAAAGTAACAAAGATGGTTTTTCCCTCGTATGACTACTATTAACAATATATAGTCTACCTCATCGTTTATGTGAATGTATCACAAACTAAAAGTAATAGGAAAAATATAGCCATATAAGTATTATCCTTTTGTATTAGGATAAACCCGACATCGCGACTGCCGAATAGTATTAACCTTGAACATCCGTAGATGTTCATTGTCCTCTATAGTTAATAGCAGGGTGTAGGAATGGTTAGTCCCGTAAAGATACCCTAGTATAAGTATTAACCATAGGCATCCGTAGATGTTCATTACCTCTGTTGCTAATAGTTGGGTGCCGGAATGGTTAGTCCCGTATAGTATCCTTTTGTACTAGGATAGACAGAACTAATCTACACGTATAATATGTAATAGTATCTCATCATATAGTATCTAGGTACAAGTATCCATGTAAGTGTATCCCTGTAAGAGGATCCAGGTAAGTGTATCTCTTCATATAACATTTAGTATAGACTCATGAATGAACTGACTCTGGTGTAATTTCTTGTAATAGGAATAATGTTTTATATCCCCTAAACTATCCCTATAATAGTTTACTGGAATGTATTTGATGTCCAAGAATGCTTATACACCCTTGCTACCCAAGAGTGTGGGAATTGAACGAAGAATGAATGCTCTCATATCAATACATATATATATATATATATATATATATATATATATATATATATATATATATATGAACATAAGTGTATAGATATAGTTTTGATCAAGAAGATGAAAGGGGTTTTGTAAAACATTTAAGAGTTTTGAACAATAAATAACAATGACTTTATGTCATTTTATAAAACATTTCAAAAGTAATTCATTTGATAACAAAATATTTTAAGACAGAAAACCATTTCATGTATCACATTTTGAAGTATGTGAGATCAGTTAGTTGAAAACACAGTTATAAATCACATGTGATTGATTCTATAACGTACTATTCTCTACTTGTATTCCCCCAATTAAAGCATTTAAAATAATTTAAAACATTGATTAAGGGGTATGAACTTACCTGCAGTGAGTGGTTTGTTCGGAAGTGTCGGACAAGGTGCTAGGTATCAAGTGAGGACTTGAACACACACAATGGTCCTAGTTATCATATAATAAACATATATGTAATATAATTAGTCAATTAATAACTAATTAATCAAGTTAAGACACCCTAGGTCATGGAAACACTTAGATTCAAGTGCTACAGGTACCAAAGGGTTGCACCTAAGGGTTGTATGGCATGGCATTGGAGTTTATGGCCCATGAACCACCCCTTTATGGAGTTTACGGACCATGACCGTTTCCCCATGAGTTTAGGGCCATAAACGCATGGTAATAAGTGCCAAATTGTGTTTTGAGGTCTTACAAGTCATGATTGGGCATCAAATGATCAAGTCCAAGCCTTAGGAAAGCATTAGGGGCATAATAAAACCACCTTGTGGAGTTTACGGCCAAATGACCATATTCTTATGTGTTCATGGCTGTAAACTCTCTTAGGGACATGTTTTGATTATTGTTTAAGGTCTTAAACACTTCTAGGAAGGTTCATGGTTGGCATCCAAGGCTTAGGAGGGAACTAAGGTCCAATTTACCACCTTGAAAGGGGTTTACGGCCCAAGATCATCCTTGGCCGTAAAATCCTTTGTTCTTTGGTTTCTTGATGATTTTCAAGTGTTATTAAAAGTGTTATTAAGATCATACTAAGCATACAAGAAGCTATGGCAAGTGCACTTACAAGATAGGCACTCGATTGGGTGTTTAAGGTCCAACAAATCAAGTCAAGTAATACTTACATTTTCGGAAGATCGGGTGAAGAACGGTATGTTACTTGAGAGAGAATGGCTTTGGTTCTTGAGTTTGGAAGTTAGGAAATGAAAGAATGGAGAGTAAACTCATTCTTAAGGTGTGAGTTTGCGACCCTAAGAGAGTTCACAGCCCAAACTCTCGTTGTTTGGCCGTGAACACCAATTCAAGGTGTTGATTATTCCATTACATTCCCGATTAACTAGAAATCACTTCCTTTTATCCGTCTGATTCGTGAATAATTAATTAAAATACTCAAACAGACTTTAAACTGGCTAAAAATTAGTAGAAAAGTATTTAACTTTTAATTGAAGTGTTGGATTGTAGAGTTCGTACGAATGAAAATTTCGGGTTGTCACATCATACCCCCGTTTGAAGGAATTTCGTCCCGAAATTAGAGTTTAAGCAAACATGTAGTTACAAATAACTAAGCAAAAAGATGAGGATATTTCAGTTTCATCTGATCCTCTCGCTCCCAAGTGAATTCAAGTCCTCGCTTGGCATTCCAGCGAACCTTCACTATCGGGATACGACTTTGTTTCGTTTGCTTGACCTCTCGGTCCATGATCTCTACTGGTTCTTCCACGAAGTTGAGGCTCTCGTTGATCTTGATCTCGTCGAGTGGGATTACAAGATTCTCGTCGGACAGACACTTTTTCAAGTTCGAGACGTGGAAGGTAGAATGTACGTTACTGAGTTCTCGCGATAGATTGAGTTTGTAAGCTACGAGCCCGATTCGGGCAAGAATCTCGAAAGGCCCTATGTATCTTGGATTGAGCTTCCCATGCTTTCCGAAGCGTATCAAGCCCTTCCAGGGTGAGGCCTTCAGTAGAACTCGGTCGCCCACCTGGAATTCCAATGGTTTCCTACGCTTGTCAGTGTAGCTTTTCTGTCGGTCTCTAGAGGCTTTCAATCGTTCACGAATTTGAACGATCTTCACTATCGTTTCCCGAATGATTTCCGGACTAGTGAGAGTGCTTTCAGGAACTCGTCCTTTATACTCGTGTGTTAACTGTTATTGTAGGAAAATTCGACAAGGGGGTAAATGAGTATTGCTAGCTTTCCCAAAGTCAATTACACAGGCTCGCAACATATCTTCTAAGGTTTGATTAGTTCTCTCACTTTGTCCGTCGGTCTGTGGATGGTAGGCTATACTCATGTCCAGCCTAGTTCCGAGGGAACTTTGTAACGACTGCCCGAACCTAGAAGTGAATCTACTATCTCTGTCTAAGATAATGGATGTGGGAACACCGTGCAGTCGTACAATTTCCCTAATGTAGGTTCTCGTAAGTTTCTCCATTTTTTCGGTTTCTTTGATGGGTAGGAAGTGCGCAGACTTGGTCAAACTGTCGACGATGATCCATATGGTATCAAGTCCACCCGTTGTTTTGGGCAACTTGCATATGAAGTCCATAGTGATCCGCTCCCACTTCCATTCCGGTATCTCAGGTTGTTGTAGAAGACCGGAGGGTTTCTGGTATTCGACCTTGACCTTGGCGCAAGTAAGGCATTTAGTTAATCTGATCCAAGTAAGGACGACACACCCTATTCATCAGATCCATGAATATTGTGGGCGTGTTAGTTAATCTGAATGGCATCACTACAAACTCGTAGTGTCCATAACCAGTTCGGAAGGCTGTCTTGGGAACATCCTCATCTAGCACTCTTAGTTGGTGATATCCGGATCGTAGATCTATCTTCGAGAAGTAGTTGGCTCCTTGAAGTTGATCAAATAAATCGTCTATGCGGGGAAAAGGATAATGATTTTTTTAATGGTAAGCTTGTTGAGTTCCCTGTAGTCGATGCACATGCGAAACGATCGATCTTTCTTCTTGACGAACAAGACCGGTGCTCCCCATGGCGAGAAGCTTGGCCTTATGAATCCCTTCTTGAGAAGTTCGTTAAGTTGACTGGAAAGTTCCTGCATCTCTGCCGGTGCCAGACGGTAAGGAGATTTACGCACGAAACTGGTATTGTGAGGATCGAATGGACCCTAGTCTTATGATGAAATTGGAATCACTTGGAAATAAAGGCACTAGATTTGTTCATACGGCGTTACAGACAAAACACAACAGTGCAACTTTTAACAGAGTTACAGTACTATAGATTTACTACAAGTCTATTGTTGCGGACTAGGTATACTACAAAAGACAAGTATACACAGCACGGGGATCCCTTAACTGACGGTACCTCGCAAAAGATAAGACTCTAGTTGCAATAGTTTGTAAACAGTTTATGAGTCTGTTACAACGAATGCCGTAGATACTCTAACGTGGGTCCGGAGTAGTCCCTCCTGCGGTGGTGATCGTTAGCATCCTTCCGTCTGTGCCAGCATTTGCTGCCTCTGAGCAGTTTCTTTGGTAGTGACCCACCTTTCCACAATCGTAGCAAGCCTGGCTCACACCAGCGTTGGGTACTTGGTTGATTGGTCTTGCTGGATTTTTGTATTAACGTATGGTGTGTCCCTTTTTGTTGCAGTTTAAGCACTGCATCTCCCGAGAAGGTCCATGGTGGATACCCATTCCGCTAACATTCGCATGGTTAACGTTAAGGTGAGTCAGAACAGCTGTCACAGTAGCTTAGATTGCAGCTTGAAAGGTAGTTGCATCGATATGAAGGATAGGGGTTTCGTCGTTCGGCTGACTATTTCCGGATGAAGACATGGTTCTGCAAAACACGAAAGATAAGGAGTTCGTGAGCGATTATGGTTGACCCTAGATGTATTTCGGTCGTTCATGTAAAGAGTAGAAATATGTTCTCGAGGGTTTGACCGACATCCCTATGATGTAGTCCTAGTACATAGTAGAAGTAAGTTCGTAGAATGGTCTCATGACATTTGTTGTTCAAACCGGGGTACCATTGGTTGGTGAATAAAATGATCCAACCTTTGATAGAGAATTGGGAATAATCCCGGAGCTAAATTACTCTAGTCCAATAGCTTGACTAAAGTGGGTTTCAGATAGACTCCAACGATAGTATGATGAAAGTATTTGAATGAAGCGCGAGACAGAAATCAGCCGACTATCAAAACCCTTGATATTCATGATGTAACAAGTTCGGGAAAAATTGACCTTGGTTTGGGAAGTACGGGTCGCCTTGAGGATAGAATCCAGCCATGAGATCTACGCGAGAAAAGGGATATAATAAATAACTAAATAGACGAACTAACTAAGATAATTATAAGATGACCTTTATCAGTTGCTTCAATACATGTTTAGTGCATACTAGTTATACGTAGTTAGGATAGGATAGACCTTTGAATAAGTGATCCTAACCCTAAGCCCCCAACCCAACGAGGATAGAACGTAAAGCAAAGATTTCACAGATTCTAAGTCTATGACATCCTAGTACATATAACCTTAGTGTATCCACTAAACGACTATTGACATACAAATAAAAATCTATTTAGTTCTCAGATAACTAACTACAGTAAGACCAAATACCCCTATGGTATTTCTTTGTGGTTGTATTGGTAAGTTTTTAGACTTGTTGCCACATCACAACCATTCTTAGGCATATGCTAATCACTCCTCGGACCAGCATAGTTGATCAGGCTATTGTGACAACCCGAAACTTTGTCCGTTTCTGTCACCCGATTTCCGTTAATAAAGTTTCGAATTCATTAATGTTTCTTTCAAAATTTTGGTTTAATAAAATAATCTAGTTATATTCAATTAAACTATTAACGATTCAGAACCAAAAATCGCGCGGAAACTCGAATATCTCGAGAAAACTACATTTTCGGTCTAAAATGGGATTACGACCATAAACTAGTTTACGGCTGTAAACTCGTTTACGACTGTAAACCTATTTATGGTCAGTGGAAAGTGGACCCCTCACCTCACCCCTATAAATACGATGCCTCCACCTTCATTAGAACATTTCTGGCCAAAAACTCTCACCCCCTCTCTCTCTAAACTTCGACCGTAAACACTCAAAACGCCTTCAAACTTCGGAGAGCATCGAGAAAACCACGTTTAGAGTCGTTTGGAACGTCTGGAATCACTCAGTTCGTCGAAATCAGCATCCAAACCCCATTTTCCGAGTTTACGGTCCAACTTTCAAAGATCGTAAACTCAGTTCTTGAGTTTAAGGCTGTAAACCCGGCAAACTGTAGAAACCGTAAACTCGTGTTGTAAGGCCGTAAACTCATTTCTTCGATTCAAGCAAGTCTTGGTAACATTCCTCAACCAAATTCAAGTGTTTCCGACACTTTATTTATTGAAATCGCTAATTTAGATACATATACATAATTATTTGATAATAAGATTTCGTTAAGTGTCACGCGCAACAACTCGGGAATCTTCATTTCAGTCAACAACTCCACGCATCAACTGTGAGTTCATACCCCTATGTTTTTCCGAGTTATTTTCATGTTTTCAGGGGGGGAATTGTCACACCCCAAAACCGGAACGGCGGAAACGTTCTGGGGTGGATGACGTCATGTCAAGTATCACAACATATGCATTATAGTAATCAAAGTACAACAAGACATTGCATTAATAGTAATAATTTTACATGGTTACATTACAACAATTTAAAGTATACAAGTAATAGAATAAATACAGCGCGGTACTAAGCTATCTTCATCAACAGCTCCGGGATGTACCTGTCTAATGCTAACCTGAGAATACAAGTTATTTGAAAAGCGAGTATCAACATTTTACAAATGCTGGTGAGTTCATAAGCATTTAGTGACGTTTTCATTCAAATAACTTTAATGAAAGTAGTAATTTAAGTGTTTACTGTGTATTAGAGTTCTTTCCAGAAAATCCTATATTTTCTTTAATAGAGCAGCCTTCTACCAAGACTGGTCAGTGTCATGTGATAAAAAGTAGTTTTCCCTAAGTTGCTATCATTACTCAAAATACTGAATTCGTTTATTGAGGAAAGCAAACGACGTCAGGGAATATCATATGCCTCAGCAGTGAGGACTGCTGACTAAGGCAAGAAACCATAGACTCCAGGAAAGTATCAAATGAACGATACGCCTGGTTCAGTCTAACAAGTGGAGACACAGACCCCAGAAGGTACCAAATGCAAGGTACAACTAGTAAGGTCCGAAACAAATGAATACAGACCACAAACAATATCAAATGAAAGATACGTCTAGCGAGGTCTAAAACAGTGAACACAGTGAATACAGTGGATTCTGTGAATACAGTGGAGACAGACCCCATACAACATCAAATGAAAGATACGTCTTGTGAGGTCAAAACAGAGGAGACAGACCCCAGACAGTATCAAATGAAAGATACGTCTTGTAAGGTCAAAACAGTGTGACTCTGAAAATGAGTTACCAACATACAGTGTAAATAGCTGGCGAAATACCGTTACCTTAAAGCCATGAATTATAAGGTAACCCGGGATACTCATAACCATACTATCCGACACTAGAGTACCAGACGCCCTACAAGCATCTATATAATGTGACATTTGTCACCCCTTGGCTTGGTGAGCCGTGGACTGCAGTGAGCAGTCAGGGTGCGGGGGTGTCAATCCCGTATAGATCTATACACACAATGTCCGCTCTCCTTACAGGAGACTCTTGTTACCAACTAGACGACGGAGAAGGCCGTGTCCTGAAGATGCATCCCAAATAGTGGGTTTCTAATGAAAGTGTTGAACTAGAGGTAGAAACTTCCCAATAGTGGGTTTCTAATGTAAGTGTAGACTTGAGGTAGAGACTCTTAACTGAACTGACTGAAGTAACCCGTATGCCTATGCTTGTGTACATAGTATACGACTAATGAATCAAATGACCTTCGGATGGACATCCGATCCCACCAGACCACATCTCAACGAAGAAAAGGAAATAGGGCGAACAACCTTCCTAAGTCCTTCAACCATTATTTATATGCATCTACACAAGCACATACATACATCTAACTATGCTTGAGTGGGTATCAAGTAAAAGTGATTCTCGTGAAGTAGGAGTGTCTAACAAGTGAAGTAAGAGCGGTCGCAAGTGAAGTATAAGTGTCGAATAAGTAGAAGCGTATCGCGAAGTGGAGATGAAAACAAGTGAAGTAAGAGCGTATCGAGTATAAGTGAAGTAGAGTCGATCTCAAGTATAAGCGAAGTAGACTCATATCACTAAGTAAGAGTGTGTATAAGTATAAGCGTCATCAGGTATAAGTGACTTCAGGTATAAGTGAAAGCGTTACAGAGTAGGAGTATAAAATAAGTATAAGCGAAGCAGCAGTGACTAACAAGTAAAAGTATACATGAAAACCTTAGAAAGACCTTTATACTCGGGAAAATCGCATTTGTATTCTTTGGTAAAATAAGTGTGAAAAACCTTAGAAATCTTTGGGAATCTTTCATAAATCAGTTTGAAAATGGAACTTTGATAAAGCAATAAAATTAAGAACTGGAACAAGTGAAAACCCTTTTTGAAAGCCATTTATAGTGTCCTACTCGGTAAAACAGTGTTCAGTGGTAAAATCTTGTGCATGCAGGTTATCAATCACATGTGATTGATATGATAACTGGCATGTTAAACTTGTATTCCTCTCCTATAAAACATTTAAAAGCATTTAAAAAGGTTCATTCAGGGGTATGAACTCACCTGGTGTAAGTAGTTCCGACGAAGGTACCGTTTGGGCGTTCGGTGTCACGCAAGGACTCGAACACACACAATGACCTATTTAACATATGATAACATATGTTCACATACAATTAGCATATATAATACTAATTAAACACATATACGTGCTCACAGGAGCGGAAAACACTTTGGCTAAGTGTTTGGGGTGTCCCGGGTAGCGTTTAAGGGTGTGTATGGCTAAGGAATGGAGTTTACCATCCAAGAATAAACCCTTACTTCATAGTTTACGGCCCAGGGACTACTCACCATGAGTTTACGACCATAAACTCATGGTGATGGGTTCTAGGGTGTTTTAAGGCTTCTAATAGCATCATAGAATTATTCCAAGCACTTTTCCTAAAAGGCATGAGTGGATTTGAGGCTTCTAAGGGCACTTTATAGGAGTTTACGGCCTAGAGACACTCCTATGGGAGTTTACGGCCGTAAACTCTCAATCTTTGAGTTAAGTGAAGTTTTAAGCCCCTATTACCTTTCTAGCAATTTCTAATGAAGTGTGATGCTATTTTGGGGGTTTAAATCTAACATTTGAATGAGTTTTGGGCAGTTTACGGCCTAGGCACTAGCTTGGGCCGTAAACTCCTTTTTACCCCACCATTTCATGAGTTTAAGTCCTTAAATCCTTCCTAGCATTTTATAGAAATAGCCTAAGGTCATTTGGGGGACAAAAACTACTTTTTGGGCATGTTTTGGGGTGTTTACGGCCTTGGTATAGACCTGGGCCGTAAACTCCTTTTCCCCCTTTAATTTGATGTGTTTAAGTGATCAAAACCCCAATTACTAAGTCCCTAAATTATGTATGAAGCCTAAGGGTGGTTTGGGAGTGCTTTGGAGGCATTTTAACATAGTTTTGAGGGGTTTACGGCCTAAGCATGTGCTTGGGCCGTAAACTCTCTTTTAAGCCCTAAATCATTGTGTTTTCATGCTCAAACACTCCTAGGTAAAACCCTTAATTTATTTCCAATCTATTAGGGACATTCTTGAGTCATTTTGGCCATCTTTTGGGGGTTTACGGCCTAAGGAGGCACTTAGGCCGTAAACTCCTTTTTCATATCTCAATCTTGTGATTTTTAGGCTATAATGACAATAAGGTACACATAGAACAAGTTAGGGTTGATAGTCTTACGTTTAGGAGTCGGAAATCGTGGTTTTTGAGTCGGAAACGAGCCTAGAGAGAGAGTATAGAGAGAGAGTGTAAAAAGTCTCCAATAGACTCCACTCACCCTTATATAGGTTTCACAGTCGGGGCTCAGTGGAATTTTACCCGATACTGCCGTTAAACGGGGCTTTTGGTCGCACCCGATTTAGTGGTCGTAATAATAAAACTTGAC
The DNA here is from genome assembly GCF_002870075.4 of Lactuca sativa. Taxonomy (NCBI): domain Eukaryota; kingdom Viridiplantae; phylum Streptophyta; class Magnoliopsida; order Asterales; family Asteraceae; genus Lactuca; species Lactuca sativa. The sequence continues at coordinate 178,862,103 of NC_056627.2, read as the reverse complement.
ATTTTCCCAATAAATGGAAATGTGTGTCCTGTGTTTTTATTTCCTTTTATCATGACTTAACGGCATGCTAAATGTAACCCAATGGAATGTTTATTAAATTGATGCCCTCTAATTTAACGGAACTTTTATACAGTGGAATATTCCGTTAACGGTAACGGAGAAATGTAATGGAACAACCTGGGTTGTCACAGGAATACAAGCAAAAGTACAAGGAAACTTGTACTCAAAATATATTATTTTTTTTAAGATAACCATATTTTAACATGCCTTTGACACGAAAAACAGTTTTACGAAACGATTAAGAAATCAACTCGTAGAAACAAATTTTTTTTTTCAAAACTAGAACAAGGAATTTGTGAAGCATATAGTAAAATGTATTATTTCATAAACAAGATTTTTGGTGTTATTACGTGTAAATTTGTTAGGCTATGTTTGAGACACGTCCTTGGTAACACTCACCACATTAAATAAAGTGGAGGACTAGCCCTCGTGACCAGAATCTCTTGTAGGGAGAGCGAGACTGTTGTGTATAGATCTATACGAGACTGAAAATCCCGCACCTCACTGCTAGCTACAGTTGGACCGGCAGGTCTGCGGGTGATAAAGTAATTAAGGATATCGGCCGTTGCGGGCCATGTCCAGTCAGTTATGGTTACGAAACTCACAACCTAGATAACAGGAATATACTTTGTAATAATGAATCAAATGAACTAACCTCAAAGTAACAACCGTTAGATTACTGGAGGGTATTAATAATACCTTCAGGACTTAGTTCATCACGTTTTCTTTTATTTAGCTTTTAAGACTAATATATCTGTAACGCCCGTAGATCCGGGCTAGTCAATTTAGAAGCAACAGGGGTCGAAAATGACTTTTCGCCAAAAGATTATTAAGAATAAATAATCTCAACCAAGTTTTAGTATATGTTACAAGGTTTTCGTACATATAAATAGCGTTGAAATCCGAGTTATAACGAAGAAGTTATGACCCGTCGAAGTTTCGCGACGGAACCGACACGATACCGAGAGGCGTAAATAGTGAATTTATGATAGAGCGAGATTTAGCCTTAGAGATCTAAGAGAAAGTCGTAGTATATGTTAAACCGATAGTGTGCATAAAAAGAACATCCAAATCTGACTTCGTATGAGGAAGTTATGATTTTTCTAAGATTTAGCATAATAGTGCACAGCCCGAAATCTGAATTTTAGATCGGTCGATTTTTAGCCAAAATAATCTAAACGATAAATGAATATATCATTAATAGGAGTTAAATGATAAAAAGACAGTCGAAAACGGAGCTCGTATGCGAAAGATATGGATGAAGCTTAGTCCCTACTCTTCGAGCGTTGCGAATTCGATACAGTTTTGTAAATTTGAGATAGAGTGAGAATTAGCCGACAGGATCTAAATGAAAGTTGTAGTACTCGAAAATACCAACACGTGGATATAAAGAACATCGATAATAGAGCTCGTATGCAAAAGTTATGGACGAAGCTTAGTCCCTACTTTTCGAGCGCGACGAATTCGATACAGTTTTGTAAATCCGAGATAGAATGAGAATTAGCAAACGAGATCTAAATGAGAGTTGAAGATCTCATTAATAGGAACTCAACGGTAAAAAGACATACAAAAACGGAGCTCGTATGCGAAAGTTATGGACGAAGCTTAGTCCCTACTTTTCAAGCGCGACGAATTCGATACAGTTTTCTAAATCCGAGATAGAATGAGAATTAGCCAACGAGGTCTAAATGAAAGTTGAAGATCTCATTAATAGAAACTCAATGGTAAAAAGACAGACAAAAATGGAGCTTGTATGCAAAAGTTACGGACGAAGCTTGGAGACTACTTTACTATAAACTTCCTATAAATAAGAGATGAACTCTTCATAATTTCCTCACACCTTCAAACCTTTCTTTCTCTCTCTAACTTCTCTCTAACCTCCCTAAACCCCTCCCAAGTCTAGGGAACCTCCCTATCACGAGAAGAAAGCCCCGGAGCGCCTGACGGCTCTGAGAAGAAAAGCTTTCGGCTCGGAAACACTGCTCCAGCGAAGCCCGGTTTTTAATAAAAACCCGCTGTAAGTGAGTTACGCCTATACTATATTTAATATAGCTTTTATTTAATTATAGTAACATTATTAGGACCATAAAATAATTATTTGGGCTATTATTATGAGTTATATTGAGTGTTATTTAACGCTTATATAATAGTAATAATAGATAGACTATTAATTAGTCGCGATTAACGTTAAAACTAAACTCTAGTGGTATTAATACTAGGTTTTGGTCAAGGAAAAAAATTGTTTTGAGATAACGAAGTGCTGTTCAAGTATCGAGTCACCAACTAATCAAGTGAGTGCATGGTCCCTTTCATCTTACACATAGATATGAAGTATTTTATATAAATTACGTGCTATGTGTGCATATTATCTGAGTACTTGCTGTCGATGCTGGATGAACGATTTTATACACGTTTTAAATGATTTAAACTGTATATGTATTATATATCTACGAAAATGTTGGGGTAAGACATGGGTAGATGTAATAGATGAAATATAAGCTGGATGATGAGTTGAGAGGTGAAATAGACCGTGAGGTGAGGGTGAGAGGTGGACGATATGAGAAGCCTTTTTCCCAAATGATGGCCCTGTCATTCAGCAGAGTATGGATAATAACCACGGACTATTCTAGACAGTCCAGTGGAACACTAGCAGGCTCGCAACCTGTAGGTGTTGTGAACGATGTGTTCACTGGTGTACTCTAAAAAACCCATTGATATGTATTGCGAGTGGACTCTTGAAAACGATACTGTCAATAAAACCCTGGCAGATGCGCCTAAAGGACTTTATCGGCAGAAGCGCCTAATAGAGAACCTCATAACCCTTGCAGATGCACCTAAAAGGACTATTCCGGCAGATGTGCCCCATAGAGAATGTCACAATTTTGGCAGCTACGCCTAAGTGACAGAACTAGCAGTTGTGCTTGACAGATGTGTCATTTACAACGATGGAATTCATACCTATTCCTTAGGATACTTTTTAGGAATGAATGAACAAGAAATAGCTGATTCTTAGGGTAGATCCTTAAGAATAAAGAAGATAGTGGGGATGGGTAATTGGATTAACTGTTTGATGATTAAACATAATAATTATATTATTGTGGGTTGAAAACCCTATGTACTCACCAGGTTTCCCAACCTCACGCACTCAGTTTATTTATATCAGAGGTGTCGATATGAAGTGACATTACACTGAGAGATTAAAGAGATGTAGATCACTAGTGTAAATAAATGTAAGTTCCGTTTATGCTTATGTTCCTGTATTGACAATGACATCCCAAACGTTTTAAAATGAATAAAATACGTTTCTTCGAAAATATTTTGATAACGTATTTATCGTATTTTTTTGGGAACAAATTCCGCAACATTTTTATGAAAAGAAGTACTCTGATTTTATAAAGCATAAACAAAAATCGGTCTTTTCTAGCCGTGAAAATGGGGATGTCACAATATCTCTGGGTGTAACCAGGGTCTTTAAAAGAAAACTGCTTATATATATATATATATATATATATATATATATATATATATATATATATATATATATATATACACGAGTATGGTAGATACTTGCAAACCTCAGTTTAAAACGGATAATCAACCAACCACCTTTAAGGAAAATATAGGATTTTCCCGGGATAAACCGGCTATTCCAAATGGATCGTTTTTTAACCAACGAAAATTCATATTCATTCCACGACACATTGGATTGTACACACTCTGTACGAACCTGGAAGTCATGGAATGAATGGGTTTTCAAACGCGCTTTTCATAAGAAAATATAGGATTTTCTTGAGGAACACTTTTCAAAAAGGATTCAAAGAACACTTTTCCACCAAAACTAAATGCTTATGAACTCACCAGCTTTATGCTGACTTTCAAACTGCTTGTATTCTCAGGAAATTAGTAGACAGGTACTTCCAGGAGTTCGGAGAAGTCGAAGCGTTAGTGTCGTGAATTTTCTATTTTACCTTTGATAAGAACAAAACTATGTATTAAACAATGTAAACCTTTTTCACATATGTATTGAATGTCTAGTTGTGTTTACTATGCTTGCTGTTATTCATTGGTTGTGATGCTATACATGACGTGTGACAATAGTCAAAATCGGGTCAAGTCTAAGCCGGTCAAGGTCAACGAGTCAAACCGGTCAACTCGATTAAAACCTTGTATGATAGGGTTTATATTATGTAATTACTGTATAACTCACTATTCTAATGAGAAAACACCACTTGGAAAGTTCATGTGTTTAAATTTCCTTAGCATTAGTGCTAAACAATGAACAAAAACAATAATACAATGTTGCATACTCATAGGGAGTGCGTAAGATCCTAAATCATGGCACAACGGGGTCTAAAGACCTTGCATTACGAAGCCGAACACTCTCATTCATCACACACGAAAACACTCTCAATCGTTTTCACTCTATCTTCCTGTATGTGAAACCTCTCCCACATATCTCTAAGTATGTCAAATCTCCCCCAAATCCCGCTAAGTATGTGAAATCTCTCTCACATATCTCTTTGTATGTGAAATCTCTCCAAGTATGTCAAATCTCTCCCAAATCTCTCCAAGTATGTGAAATCTCTCTCACATATCTCTTTGTATGTGAAATCTCTCCAAGTATGTCAAATCTCTCCTAAATCTCTCTAAGTATGTGAAATCTCTCTCACATATCTCTTTGTACGTGAAATCTCTCCAAGAATGTCAAATCTCTCCCAAATCTCTCCAAGTATGTGAAATCTCTCTCACATATCTCTTTGTATGTGAAATCTCTCCAAGTATGTCAAATCTCTCCCAAATCTCTCCAAGTATGTGAAATCTCTCTCACATATCTCTTTGTATGTGAAATCTCTCCAAGTATGTCAAATCTCTCCCAAATCTCTCTAAGTATGTGAAATCTCTCTCACATATCTCTTTGTATGTGAAATCTCTCCAAGTATGTCAAATCTCTCCTAAATCTCTCTAAGTATGTGAAATCTCTCTCACATATCTCTTTGTATGTGAAATCTCTCCAAGAATGTCAAATCTCTCCCAAATCTCTCCAAGTATGTGAAATCTCTCTCACATATCTCTTTGTATGTGAAATCTCTCCAAGTATGTCAAATCTCTCCCAAATCTCTCTAAGTATGTGAAATCTCTCTCACATATCTCTTTGTATGTGAAATCTCTCCAAGTATGTCAAATCTCTCCCAAATCTCTCTAAGTATGTGAAATCTCTCTCACATATCTCTTTGTATGTGAAATCTCTCCAAGAATGTCAAATCTCTCCCAAATCTCTCTAAGTATGTGAAATCTCTCTCACATATCTCTTTGTATGTGAAATCTCTCCAAGAATGTCAAATCTCTCCCAAATCTCTCCAAGTATGTGAAATCTCTCTCACGTATCTCTTCGTATGCAAAATCTCTCCAAGTACGTCAAATCTCTCCCAAATCTCTCTGAGAACGAGGAATCTCTCTCAAATCTCCCTCGAAATCTCTCCCAACTTTCTATAATCACTCGGGGCATCCCGACCCTCGAATTTGGCGAAAATAACCCAAAAACGGAAGTCTACGCGAAAAACGGACTCAAGGAAACGAACCCTCAGAACCGAAAGTACTATTCATGAACCGAACCGAAAGCACTGTTCATGAGGGTCTGAACCGAAAGTACTGTTCATGAGCTGAACCGAAAGTACTGTTCATGAGCTGAACCGAAAGTACTGTTCATCCGAACCGAACCATGCAAGGAGGAAAGGTCCGAACCGAACCATGCAAGGAAGAAGGATCCGAACCGAAAGTACTGTTCATTACTGTTCACTACAGTACCTTCGGTTCTAGCCTGACCTCGGACCGAACCTTGCCTTCGCGTCGGACTGCCTCCCTTCGGACCGAACCCTCGCTTCCCTTCTCGCTTCCGGTTCAGCCTCTCGCTTCCGACTCAGCAGCAACAAGGACCGAGCCTCGGCCTAGGGACCGAACCTCGGCCTAGGACCGAGAGGTCTCGCTGGGAAGCACTTTTCTCCCGGTTTTCAACCAAATTTGCGTTTTAAGCCCGTTTTTAATTATTTTAACGCGGGATTTTCACCCAAAATCATAATTTAACATAATAAACCCTAAATATTCACAATTTAATCATAAATTCATAAAAATCTCTATTTAAATAATAAAAGCAAGTGGGTAAAAGTACAAATAGGAGGAGTGTTGACTTTGCCTTACTTTATGACACAAGCAACCACTCCCACACCCACTCTATGACCAGCCATACCTCCCCACCTTACCTAAGTCACATCAATGTCCTTTCCACTCAATCATTACTCCTTCCCACGTTTTTGAGAGCTGGATATTCATCCTCTCTCCTCATTTTCTCTCATTCACTCTCATTCCACCAAAGATTCAACTCCAACTTTTTCTCTCCAACTTTTCTCTCAAATTCAAGATCTCAAGGCTGATCATCAAGTGTTCTACCACTCTTGGTAAGTGTAATCCATCCTCCTTGTGATTCTCACACTTCGTTCTACTCAAATCATTGATAGCTCATACAAACTCCATAACTATCATGCTAGATTCTCGAAATCTTCAAGACATTCCAAGTGCCCTTGAGTTAAGCACCTCCGTTCTTCATCAATCATCTACTGAAAACACTTAAGGTGAGTTCATACCCCTACATTTTCACGTTTTCTCAAGTTTTTAGGGGGGGAATACAAGTTAAAACATTAAGAACATAACTACATTTTTCTAACAGCTTTCATCAGAAAAGTTCAACTCCATTTACGGACTGTTTTGGACATCTTAAGCATTTTTGTTTTCAAAACTGTTTTAGGTGCATATAGTTCCACTTCTTAGCTTTAAAATGACTACTTGCACATCTCCATACGATTTTTCTACAATTTATGGTGATTTTTACAAAACTGCCTATCATTTCAAACACCAATCCGGACCAGTCTGTGATTATGGACTTTTTCACCTAAGTTACAGGTCATTAAAAATCATGATAAAAATTATGAGTAAACTAGACACATTTTGGGAACTCTCAGAATTTACGGATTTAGTTTTTGACTTCGTATGATTTTTCTATGGCTTTTCTAAAACAGTACAGGAAAGTCTAATATAGTTAACATCATATAATTTTCATAACACCTTGTAACATGTTGAGCAAGATGTATATTATTAAGTGTTCATGTATATTTTCAATATATGACATTCTTGTGTTAGTATCTAGTCATAAACCTGTTAACAAATGGATTTTTACTAGATAAAGCATAGATTACACAAAGCATTATTATTGAAGTATACCCGTTACACACAAACGTTAAATAAACTATGTTAAGTAAAAATTACGTACTTTACTGTTACTACCTTCGTTTTGATAAACTATAATAGGTATAGTTTACGATGGATTTCAAAATGCATACCTCACCAAAAGGAAACTTTCATTATGATTAAGTGTAAATTCGTTAAATACTTTGTGAGTCATTCTCTTCACATAAATCATAAGTCCTGTATTGTAACCAGAGTCTCCTGGAAGGAGAGCGTGATAGTTGTATATAGATCTATATTGGGCTTGACAACCCACACCAGAGCTGCTCGCAACAGCTAGACCGGCAGGTCTGTGGTGACAAGTGTCATTTCAGTTCTACGACGCCCGAAGAACGTCGTATTCAGGCCACCTAGGTCATAGTATGGTTATAATAGCTCACAGAAAGTATTAACAAACTTAAGAATGTACGAGAGTTTCACTGATATCATACGCGTTTGTATTGAAATAAACACACATTATTTTCTGTATATAAGAAAGATTACTCATATATTTCAGTCTTTGGATACAAGACTACATTATTCATTTTAAGGAAATTATCGGATTTTTCTGGAACAACTATACAATTACATGACGAGCTTTTTCATAATTATATACAAAAACTTATGAACTCACCAACCATTGTGTTGACATTTTTTTTAAACTACTTGTATTCTCAGGAAATCGCTAAACAGGTATCAAAGTACTTTTGAGGATGGGACGTTAAGGCGTCAAACTTATCATATTTTGTCAACATATTGTAATTGATTTTGAAACATGTAATCCATACATTGATGTAACTCTTTCAATTATATTTATGTTGGTTGTATTTACTTTTATCACTATTACCATTGTTGTTATGATACTACACATGAAGTCCTCCATCCCTGGACGTTTCCGCCATCCTTGGTTCAGGGGTGTGACAGATTGGTATCAGAGCACGGTTTATAGTGAATTAAGTATATCAAACAACATAGGATATACAAACTATAAACACATTTGGGACTAAGAGTCTCTGATTTTCAAAACATTCTAACCGGTTATACTTTTTGAAAACAAATAAGTTCTGTTTAAAAGTATACCTACATGCATTGCATACGCGCGTAGTGTCATAACTAGAAGAACATAAACTAAAAGAAGAGGAGTTGAACGCTATGAGTATGCCTTGGTATGAGTAATCAGTTTTGGGAAGGATATAGCCTGATCAACTATATTAGTCCGGAAAGTGACTTACTCATATCGGGGGATAGTCGTAGGAGGGCAACAAGTCTAATAACTTAACTTCACCCTACCAAAAGTGCTATAAGAACCAAATCTAAACATTTAAAATACTATAGGAGTATTTGTATGTTGCTATATCGCAATATTATTAATATCTACCGCTATCCGCTTCTTACCCCTCTATTCTCGCGCAGACGACATGGCAGGATTTCACCTACCAGGAGACCCATACTTTCCCAACCAGGGAAATGCCGGCTGGATTGAGGAAGAGCCCGAAGAGCTGATTGAAGAAGATCCCGAAGAAGATCCCGAAGAAGAGCCCGAAGAAGAAGAAGAGGAGGTAGACGAAGAAGAAGAAGAAGAGGAAGACGACGAGGTGGACATGGATGAAGAGGAAAGTGAAGAAGAGCCAGAGGAGGAAGTCTTCAACCCCCCTTACATTGCTAGGGTGCCTGCAAACCGCTGGGGGCACAATGGGCCTGAGCCCCGTTGGGCAACCATGATCGAGAGGTGGAGTCGGCAACAGCGCCAGAGGTCACCCTATGGCGACCAACGAGGTTATTATGACCTCAGTCACGGGGGACCGGCTGACAGAGCTCTCCCCGTTATGACCCAGCACATCACGAACTTGGGAAACCAGAGTAGGGAAATGGCAGACCAGATTCGAAATCTCAGCGCTATTACGGCAGCCACCGATGCACGCACCCGGGATTTGGAGAGGGACTTCTATCCATTGGACCGACTCATCGAGGACCTTACCGCCGCTCGAGCGGAGGTAAGGGAGTACCAGGTGAGGCACGCAGCTCTCGAGGAGAGAGTGATCGCGGCTGAGCGCCGGATTGCGGAGCTTCAGGGAGCCTCGACCTCATCCCAGGGCCACCATGGACCAGATGCTACCCGCCACGAGTAGTGTTCGCGCTACTAATATTTTGTTATAAATCTAGGATTTTGAGTATGCGTTGGTGCTACTCTTTATTGCGAATAGGTTGACCTCGCGACTAAGTGATCACACTAGTCAAAGGGGCTTTTGTACTGCCAAAACTTTATCTTTTATTATGATGTAATGTAGACCCTTATGAGGTCAAATTCCTCAAAAACAATATGTACTAACAAATTATCAATGAATGTGGCGTGTATTTTACTTCCTTTGATGATGACAAAAACCAAGCACCTGACTCTGCTCGAGTCAACACTATTTAATTCATAAGTTTAATTGCATAAACTTGGCGATTATTTGCCTTCTAAATTAATAAACTCGGACAAAATACAATTGAGATGAAACAAGTAACGCTCGACTCGTTATCACCATTGAAGTCTTACCGACAAGTCTTTCTTTTTATTTTCTTATGTCAGAACCATGCCACCAAGGAAAAGACCAAGACCTTCCGGAAACTCAGCACCACCCCCTCCGCCGCCACCCCCGGAGTTTGATCCTGTGATGTTTCAGGCTGCAGTAACAGCAGCCGTGGCGGCAGCAATGTCGCAAATGGGTACAAATGGTTCCGGCGGTTCCGGATCCGGGAATACTAACTCGAATCAGGGGGACAGCACGGGGCGCATTAAGGAGTGTTCGTACAAAGACTTCACTAATGGCAAACCCGATCCTTTCGACGGAAGCGGGGGCGTCATAGCGCTGATGCAATGGTTCGAAAGGACCGAAGCAGTCTTCGAAATCTGTGCTTGTCCCGAAGCAAGCAAAGTCAAGTATGCGGCATTCACTTTCACAAGAAAAGCTCTTACTTGGTGGAATGGCCGAGTTAAGTCACTTACTCCTGCAGTGGCTAACTCCATAGGCTGGGAAAACTTAAAAGCGTTGATGTTAAAGGAGTACTGCCCGAGGGGAGAAATACAAAGACTCGAAGAGGAACTCTGGAATCTCAAGATGTCGGGGATGGATCTCGAAGCTTATACCGACCGATTCAATGACCTAGCACTCCTCTGTCCTGCAATGGTCACTCCGGAGGAGAAAAAGGTAGAACGATACCTTTGGGGACTGTCACCCCAGATCCATGACAGTGTTCTGGCCTCGAAACCTACTACCTTTGAAAGTGCCAAGGAATTGGCACAACAACTTATCGATCATAGGGCCAGCCGTGGCACCATGGTCGCCGCCACCAACCAAACGAAAGGAGGAAACAACAAGAGGAAGTTCTGGAACATTAAAAAGAAACAACCGGTGCAGGACCCCGCAAAGAAGCAACGGACAGTTGTTGTCCGTGTAGCCACTACTGCTTCTGCTCCAGCGCCGCCAAGGCCATATGCTGGAAATCTCCCCAAGTGCAACAAGTGCAACTTCCACCATACCGGTGCTTGTCGGGAAATGCACTGCAGAAACTGCAACAAGAAAGGGCATACCGCTCGTTTCTGTAAAGCGCCAGCACGATCAAACAACCAAGTTGCCAATGCGGGGGCAAGCCAAACCTGCTATGAATGTGGTGAAGCAGGACACTTCAGGAGAGACTGCCCCAAGGCACAAGCTCCTAATGTTGGTGGTGCAGGGAGAGTCCTGACGATGGGACGCGGAGAAGCAGTCAAGGATCCCTCGGTGGTTTCTGGTACGTTTCTCCTCAATAACACATATGCATGCGTACTATTTGATAGTGGAGCAGAGAGGAGTTTTGTGAGCCATGAATTCAAACAATTACTAAAACAAACCCCTCATTCATTAAAAGATACATACGTAGTAGAAATGGCTAATGGGAAAGAAGAGCACACTAATGATATATACTCAGGGTGTACCCTCACTCTAGACAACCATTCGTTTAAAGTAGACCTGATGCCGGTCACAATAAAATGCTTTGACATAATCATCGGTATGGATTGGTTAAGTTCACATCGTGCCGACATTCTATGTTACGAAAGGGCCGTTCGCCTTAATCTGCCGAATGGCGAAACCCTCTTCATCTATGGCGACAAACCCAGTTCAAATTTGCAAGTCATCTCTTGCGTCAAAGCCCAAAAGTACCTCCGAAAGGAGTACCACGCATTTCTAGCCCACATAGTAGATACGAAACGAGAGGTGAAGGATATCGACGACATTCCCGAGGTGTGCAACTATCCCGATGTATTCCCCGAAGATCTTCCAGGTGTACCCTCCGCACGACAAGTCGAATTCCGGATCGACTTAATCCCAGGAGCTACCCCCGTCGCTAAGGCTCCATACCGTTTAGCACCGGCAGAAATGCAAGAACTTTCCAGCCAGTTAAATGAACTGTTAAGCAAAGGATTTATCAGGCCAAGCTTCTCACCCTGGGGAGCACCGGTCTTGTTTGTAAAGAAGAAAGACGGATCTTTTCGCATGTGCATAGACTACCGGGAGCTAAACAAACTCACTATCAAGAACCGATATCCCTTACCCCGAATCGATGACCTCTTTGACCAACTCCAAGGAGCAAGCTACTTTTCAAAAATCGACTTGAGGTCGGGTTATCATCAACTGCGAGTACAAGAAGAGGATATTCCCAAGACTGCGTTCAGAACTCGTTACGGGCACTATGAGTTTGTGGTAATGCCCTTCGGATTAACGAACGCACCGGCGGTATTTATGAACCTGATGAATCGGGTGTGCCGACCCTACTTAGACAAATTCATGATTGTGTTCATCGACGATATTTTAATCTACTCCCGAAGCGAGGAAGAGCACCGTCAGCATCTCCGGCTAATCTTGGAAACATTGAGGGCTGAGAAGCTTTACGCCAAATTCTCTAAATGCGAATTCTGGATTAGAGAAGTGAATTTTCTTGGCCATGTGGTTAGCGAGAAGGGGATACATGTGGATCCCGCAAAAATCAAAGCTATTCAAAACTGGTCAGCACCTACAACGCCGACGGAAATTCGTCAATTTTTAGGGCTCGCCGGCTATTACCGAAGATTCATACAAAACTTCTCGAAGATCGCCAAACCACTTACCACCCTGACTCAAAAAGGTGTGGTATTTAAGTGGGGAGATAAACAAGAAGCCGCCTTCCAGACGTTAAAACAAGCCCTGTGCAGTGCACCAGTTTTGTCTCTTCCAGAAGGAACTGATGACTTCGTGGTATATTGCGATGCTTCAAATCAAGGCCTCGGATGCGTGCTCATGCAGAGAGGAAAAGTCATCGCCTACGCATCAAGACAGCTTAAAACACACGAAGTTAATTACACTACCCATGACCTTGAATTGGGAGCGGTAGTGTTCGCTTTGAAGATTTGGAGGCACTACCTCTACGGCACAAAATGTACCATCTTCACCGATCACAAAAGTCTTCAGCATATCCTCAATCAGAAAGAGCTCAACATGCGGCAACGAAGATGGGTTGAACTGCTAAACGATTACGAGTGCGAAATTCGCTACCACCCGGGCAAGGCCAATGTAGTGGCTGATGCCCTAAGCAGGAAGGAATATTCGGGCCGCCGAGTAAGATCCTTAACCATGACCATCCATTCCCACCTGGCCACACAAATCCGAGAAGCTCAACTAGAAGCCTTGAAACCAGAGAATGTCGCAGGTGAGGCATTAAGGGGAATGGATAAGAACTTAGAAGTCAAGGATGACGGAACTCGTTATCTCAGTAACTGGATCTGGACACCAAAGTTCGGTGGGATCCGAGACGTGGTCATGAATGAAGCACACAAGACTCGATACTCCATCCATCCAGGGTCAGACAAGATGTACCTAGACCTCAAAAAGTTATATTGGTGGCCGAATATGAAAGCCGAGATTGCTACATATGTGGGCAAGTGTCTGACTTGCGCCAAGGTCAAGGTGGAATACCAGAAACCTTCAGGACTACTACAGCAGCCTGATATACCGGAATGGAAGTGGGAGCGGATAACCATGGACTTCATAACCAAGCTGCCTAAGACTTCGAGCGGATTTGACACTATATGGGTGATTGTAGACAGATTGACCAAGTCTGCGCACTTCCTACCAATAAAGGAAACAGACAAGATGGAGAAATTAACCAGAATATACCTCAAGGAGATTATGCGACTGCATGGTGTACCAATATCTATCATCTCAGACCGAGATAGTAGGTTCACTTCGAGATTTTGGCAGTCCCTGCAGAAATCCTTGGGTACTAGGCTAGACATGAGTACGGCCTACCACCCACAAACTGACGGGCAGAGCGAGCGCACTATACAGACATTAGAAGACATGTTGAGAGCATGTGTGATAGACTTTGGTAAAGCGTGGGATACCCACTTGCCACTGATCGAATTCTCCTACAATAACAGCTATCACACCAGCATTAAAGTCGCTCCATTCGAAGCTCTTTACGGACGCAAGTGCAGGTCACCCCTATGTTGGGCTGAAGTGGGGGATACTCAGTTAGCTAGGGGACAAATTCCGAATAGCACCCTCACTGGTCCTGAAATCATAAGGGAGACCACAGAAAAGATTGTTCAAATTCGAGAAAGGCTGAAGGCCTCCCGAGATCGACAAAAGTGTTACGCGGATAAGCGACGCAAACCTTTGGAATTCCAGGTTGGTGATCGTGTGTTACTAAAGGTTTCCCCTTGGAAAGGAATGATACGCTTCGGCAAACGTGGGAAACTAAACCCGAGGTACATTGGACCGTTCGAAATCCTCGCCAGGATTGGTCCTGTGGCGTACAGACTTCGATTACCTCAAGAACTCGATAAGGTACATCCCACCTTTCACGTATCGAACCTGAAGAAATGTCTGTCCGACGAGACACTGGTGATACCTCTCGATGAGATCGAAGTTGACGAAAATCTCCACTTCGTGGAAGAGCCAGTAGAGATTATGGATCGGGAGGTCAAAAGAACAAAACAAAGCCGTATTCCCATTGTAAAGGTTCGATGGAACGCTAAACGAGGACCTGAGTTCACCTGGGAGCGCGAAGACCAAATGAAGCAAAAGTACCCGCACCTTTTCCTAAACCCTTAAAGCCCTGGCCAAAGCGTAAATTTCGGGACGAAATTCCCTCTAACGGGGGGATGATGTGACAATAGTCAAAATCGGGTCAAGTCTAAGCCGGTCAAGGTCAACGAGTCAAACCGGTCAACTCGATTAAAACCTTGTATGATAGGGTTTATATTATGTAATTACTGTATAACTCACTATTCTAATGAGAAAACACCACTTGGAAAGTTCATGTGTTTAAATTTCCTTAGCATTAGTGCTAAACAATGAACAAAAACAATAATACAATGTTGCATACTCATAGGGAGTGCGTAAGATCCTAAATCATGGCACAACGGGGTCTAAAGACCTTGCATTACGAAGCCGAACACTCTCATTCATCACACACGAAAACACTCTCAATCGTTTTCACTCTATCTTCCTGTATGTGAAACCTCTCCCACATATCTCTAAGTATGTCAAATCTCCCCCAAATCCCGCTAAGTATGTGAAATCTCTCTCACATATCTCTTTGTATGTGAAATCTCTCCAAGTATGTCAAATCTCTCCCAAATCTCTCCAAGTATGTGAAATCTCTCTCACATATCTCTTTGTATGTGAAATCTCTCCAAGTATGTCAAATCTCTCCTAAATCTCTCTAAGTATGTGAAATCTCTCTCACATATCTCTTTGTATGTGAAATCTCTCCAAGAATGTCAAATCTCTCCCAAATCTCTCCAAGTATGTGAAATCTCTCTCACATATCTCTTTGTATGTGAAATCTCTCCAAGTATGTCAAATCTCTCCCAAATCTCTCCAAGTATGTGAAATCTCTCTCACATATCTCTTTGTATGTGAAATCTCTCCAAGTATGTCAAATCTCTCCCAAATCTCTCTAAGTATGTGAAATCTCTCTCACATATCTCTTTGTATGTGAAATCTCTCCAAGTATGTCAAATCTCTCCTAAATCTCTCTAAGTATGTGAAATCTCTCTCACATATCTCTTTGTATGTGAAATCTCTCCAAGAATGTCAAATCTCTCCCAAATCTCTCCAAGTATGTGAAATCTCTCTCACATATCTCTTTGTATGTGAAATCTCTCCAAGTATGTCAAATCTCTCCCAAATCTCTCTAAGTATGTGAAATCTCTCTCACATATCTCTTTGTATGTGAAATCTCTCCAAGTATGTCAAATCTCTCCCAAATCTCTCTAAGTATGTGAAATCTCTCTCACATATCTCTTTGTATGTGAAATCTCTCCAAGAATGTCAAATCTCTCCCAAATCTCTCTAAGTATGTGAAATCTCTCTCACATATCTCTTTGTATGTGAAATCTCTCCAAGAATGTCAAATCTCTCCCAAATCTCTCCAAGTATGTGAAATCTCTCTCACGTATCTCTTCGTATGCAAAATCTCTCCAAGTACGTCAAATCTCTCCCAAATCTCTCTGAGAACGAGGAATCTCTCTCAAATCTCCCTCGAAATCTCTCCCAACTTTCTATAATCACTCGGGGCATCCCGACCCTCGAATTTGGCGAAAATAACCCAAAAACGGAAGTCTACGCGAAAAACGGACTCAAGGAAACGAACCCTCAGAACCGAAAGTACTATTCATGAACCGAACCGAAAGCACTGTTCATGAGGGTCTGAACCGAAAGTACTGTTCATGAGCTGAACCGAAAGTACTGTTCATGAGCTGAACCGAAAGTACTGTTCATCCGAACCGAACCATGCAAGGAGGAAAGGTCCGAACCGAACCATGCAAGGAAGAAGGATCCGAACCGAAAGTACTGTTCATTACTGTTCACTACAGTACCTTCGGTTCTAGCCTGACCTCGGACCGAACCTTGCCTTCGCGTCGGACTGCCTCCCTTCGGACCGAACCCTCGCTTCCCTTCTCGCTTCCGGTTCAGCCTCTCGCTTCCGACTCAGCAGCAACAAGGACCGAGCCTCGGCCTAGGGACCGAACCTCGGCCTAGGACCGAGAGGTCTCGCTGGGAAGCACTTTTCTCCCGGTTTTCAACCAAATTTGCGTTTTAAGCCCGTTTTTAATTATTTTAACGCGGGATTTTCACCCAAAATCATAATTTAACATAATAAACCCTAAATATTCACAATTTAATCATAAATTCATAAAAATCTCTATTTAAATAATAAAAGCAAGTGGGTAAAAGTACAAATAGGAGGAGTGTTGACTTTGCCTTACTTTATGACACAAGCAACCACTCCCACACCCACTCTATGACCAGCCATACCTCCCCACCTTACCTAAGTCACATCAATGTCCTTTCCACTCAATCATTACTCCTTCCCACGTTTTTGAGAGCTGGATATTCATCCTCTCTCCTCATTTTCTCTCATTCACTCTCATTCCACCAAAGATTCAACTCCAACTTTTTCTCTCCAACTTTTCTCTCAAATTCAAGATCTCAAGGCTGATCATCAAGTGTTCTACCACTCTTGGTAAGTGTAATCCATCCTCCTTGTGATTCTCACACTTCGTTCTACTCAAATCATTGATAGCTCATACAAACTCCATAACTATCATGCTAGATTCTCGAAATCTTCAAGACATTCCAAGTGCCCTTGAGTTAAGCACCTCCGTTCTTCATCAATCATCTACTGAAAACACTTAAGGTGAGTTCATACCCCTACATTTTCACGTTTTCTCAAGTTTTTAGGGGGGGAATACAAGTTAAAACATTAAGAACATAACTACATTTTTCTAACAGCTTTCATCAGAAAAGTTCAACTCCATTCACGGACTGTTTTGGACATCTTAAGCATTTTTGTTTTCAAAACTGTTTTAGGTGCATATACTTCTTAGCTTTAAAATGACTACTTGCACATCTCCATACGATTTTTCTACAATTTATGGTGATTTTTACAAAACTGCCTATCATTTCAAACACCAATCCGGACCAGTCTGTGATTATGGACTTTTTCACCTAAGTTACAGGTCATTAAAAATCATGATAAAAATTATGAGTAAACTAGACACATTTTGGGAACTCTCAGAATTTACGGATTTAGTTTTTGACTTCGTATGATTTTTCTATGGCTTTTCTAAAACAGTACAGGAAAGTCTAATATAGTTAACATCATATAATTTTCATAACACCTTGTAACATGTTGAGCAAGATGTATATTATTAAGTGTTCATGTATATTTTCAATATATGACATTCTTGTGTTAGTATCTAGTCATAAACCTGTTAACAAATGGATTTTTACTAGATAAAGCATAGATTACACAAAGCATTATTATTGAAGTATACCCGTTACACACAAACGTTAAATAAACTATGTTAAGTAAAAATTACGTACTTTACTGTTACTACCTTCGTTTTGATAAACTATAATAGGTATAGTTTACGATGGATTTCAAAATGCATACCTCACCAAAAGGAAACTTTCATTATGATTAAGTGTAAATTCGTTAAATACTTTGTGAGTCATTCTCTTCACATAAATCATAAGTCCTGTATTGTAACCAGAGTCTCTTGGAAGGAGAGCGTGATAGTTGTATATAGATCTATATTGGGCTTGACAACCCACACCAGAGCTGCTCGCAACAGCTAGACCGGCAGGTCTGTGGTGACAAGTGTCATTTCAGTTCTACGACGCCCGAAGAACGTCGTATTCAGGCCACCTAGGTCATAGTATGGTTATAATAGCTCACAGAAAGTATTAACAAACTTAAGAATGTACGAGAGTTTCACTGATATCATACGCGTTTGTATTGAAATAAACACACATTATTTTCTGTATATAAGAAAGATTACTCATATATTTCAGTCTTTGGATACAAGACTACATTATTCATTTTAAGGAAATTATCGGATTTTTCTGGAACAACTATACAATTACATGACGAGCTTTTTCATAATTATATACAAAAACTTATGAACTCACCAACCATTGTGTTGACATTTTTTTTAAACTACTTGTATTCTCAGGAAATCGCTAAACAGGTATCAAAGTACTTTTGAGGATGGGACGTTAAGGCGTCAAACTTATCATATTTTGTCAACATATTGTAATTGATTTTGAAACATGTAATCCATACATTGATGTAACTCTTTCAATTATATTTATGTTGGTTGTATTTACTTTTATCACTATTACCATTGTTGTTATGATACTACACATGAAGTCCTCCATCCCTGGACGTTTCCGCCATCCTTGGTTCAGGGGTGTGACAGATTGGTATCAGAGCACGGTTTATAGTGAATTAAGTATATCAAACAACATAGGATATACAAACTATAAACACATTTGGGACTAAGAGTCTCTGATTTTCAAAACATTCTAACCGGTTATACTTTTTGAAAACAAATAAGTTCTGTTTAAAAGTATACCTACATGCATTGCATACGCGCGTAGTGTCATAACTAGAAGAACATAAACTAAAAGAAGAGGAGTTGAACGCTACGAGTATGCCTTGGTATGAGTAATCAGTTTTGGGAAGGATATAGCCTGATCAACTATATTAGTCCGGAAAGTGACTTACTCATATCGGGGGATAGTCGTAGGAGGGCAACAAGTCTAATAACTTAACTTCACCCTACCAAAAGTGCTATAAGAACCAAATCTAAACATTTAAAATACTATAGGAGTATTTGTATGTTGCTATATCGCAATATTATTAATATCTACCGCTATCCGCTTCTTACCCCTCTATTCTCGCGCAGACGACATGGCAGGATTTCACCTACCAGGAGACCCATACTTTCCCAACCAGGGAAATGCCGGCTGGATTGAGGAAGAGCCCGAAGAGCTGATTGAAGAAGATCCCGAAGAAGATCCCGAAGAAGAGCCCGAAGAAGAAGAAGAGGAGGTAGACGAAGAAGAAGAAGAAGAGGAAGACGACGAGGTGGACATGGATGAAGAGGAAAGTGAAGAAGAGCCAGAGGAGGAAGTCTTCAACCCCCCTTACATTGCTAGGGTGCCTGCAAACCGCTGGGGGCACAATGGGCCTGAGCCCCGTTGGGCAACCATGATCGAGAGGTGGAGTCGGCAACAGCGCCAGAGGTCACCCTATGGCGACCAACGAGGTTATTATGACCTCAGTCACGGGGGACCGGCTGACAGAGCTCTCCCCGTTATGACCCAGCACATCACGAACTTGGGAAACCAGAGTAGGGAAATGGCAGACCAGATTCAAAATCTCAGCGCTATTACGGCAGCCACCGATGCACGCACCCGGGATTTGGAGAAGGACTTCTATCCATTGGACCGACTCATCGAGGACCTTACCGCCGCTCGAGCGGAGGTAAGGGAGTACCAGGTGAGGCACGCAGCTCTCGAGGAGAGAGTGATCGCGGCTGAGCGCCGGATTGCGGAGCTTCAGGGAGCCTCGACCTCATCCCAGGGCCACCATGGACCAGATGCTACCCGCCACGAGTAGTGTTCGCGCTACTAATATTTTGTTATAAATCTAGGATTTTGAGTATGCGTTGGTGCTACTCTTTATTGCGAATAGGTTGACCTCGCGACTAAGTGATCACACTAGTCAAAGGGGCTTTTGTACTGCCAAAACTTTATCTTTTATTATGATGTAATGTAGACCCTTATGAGGTCAAATTCCTCAAAAACAATATGTACTAACAAATTATCAATGAATGTGGCGTGTATTTTACTTCCTTTGATGATGACAAAAACCAAGCACCTGACTCTGCTCGAGTCAACACTATTTAATTCATAAGTTTAATTGCATAAACTTGGCGATTATTTGCCTTCTAAATTAATAAACTCGGACAAAATACAATTGAGATGAAACAAGTAACGCTCGACTCGTTATCACCATTGAAGTCTTACCGACAAGTCTTTCTTTTTATTTTCTTATGTCAGAACCATGCCACCAAGGAAAAGACCAAGACCTTCCGGAAACTCAGCACCACCCCCTCCGCCGCCACCCCCGGAGTTTGATCCTGTGATGTTTCAGGCTGCAGTAACAGCAGCCGTGGCGGCAGCAATGTCGCAAATGGGTACAAATGGTTCCGGCGGTTCCGGATCCGGGAATACTAACTCGAATCAGGGGGACAGCACGGGGCGCATTAAGGAGTGTTCGTACAAAGACTTCACTAATGGCAAACCCGATCCTTTCGACGGAAGCGGGGGCGTCATAGCGCTGATGCAATGGTTCGAAAGGACCGAAGCAGTCTTCGAAATCTGTGCTTGTCCCGAAGCAAGCAAAGTCAAGTATGCGGCATTCACTTTCACAAGAAAAGCTCTTACTTGGTGGAATGGCCGAGTTAAGTCACTTACTCCTGCAGTGGCTAACTCCATAGGCTGGGAAAACTTAAAAGCGTTGATGTTAAAGGAGTACTGCCCGAGGGGAGAAATACAAAGACTCGAAGAGGAACTCTGGAATCTCAAGATGTCGGGGATGGATCTCGAAGCTTATACCGACCGATTCAATGACCTAGCACTCCTCTGTCCTGCAATGGTCACTCCGGAGGAGAAAAAGGTAGAACGATACCTTTGGGGACTGTCACCCCAGATCCATGACAGTGTTCTGGCCTCGAAACCTACTACCTTTGAAAGTGCCAAGGAATTGGCACAACAACTTATCGATCATAGGGCCAGCCGTGGCACCATGGTCGCCGCCACCAACCAAACGAAAGGAGGAAACAACAAGAGGAAGTTCTGGAACATTAAAAAGAAACAACCGGTGCAGGACCCCGCAAAGAAGCAACGGACAGTTGCTGTCCGTGTAGCCACTACTGCTTCTGCTCCAGCGCCGCCAAGGCCATATGCTGGAAATCTCCCCAAGTGCAACAAGTGCAACTTCCACCATACCGGTGCTTGTCGGGAAATGCACTGCAGAAACTGCAACAAGAAAGGGCATACCGCTCGTTTCTGTAAAGCGCCAGCACGATCAAACAACCAAGTTGCCAATGCGGGGGCAAGCCAAACCTGCTATGAATGTGGTGAAGCAGGACACTTCAGGAGAGACTGCCCCAAGGCACAAGCTCCTAATGTTGGTGGTGCAGGGAGAGTCCTGACGATGGGACGCGGAGAAGCAGTCAAGGATCCCTCGGTGGTTTCTGGTACGTTTCTCCTCAATAACACATATGCATGCGTACTATTTGATAGTGGAGCAGAGAGGAGTTTTGTGAGCCATGAATTCAAACAATTACTAAAACAAGCCCTGTGCAGTGCACCAGTTTTGTCTCTTCCTGAAGGAACTGATGACTTCGTGGTATATTGCGATGCTTCAAATCAAGGCCTCGGATGCGTGCTCACGCAGAGAGGAAAAGTCATCGCCTACGCATCAAGACAGCTTAAAACACACGAAGTTAATTACACTACCCATGACCTTGAATTGGGAGCGGTAGTGTTCGCTTTGAAGATTTGGAGGCACTACCTCTACGGCACAAAATGTACCATCTTCACCGATCACAAAAGTCTTCAGCATATCCTCAATCAGAAAGAGCTCAACATGCGGCAACGAAGATGGGTTGAACTGCTAAACGATTACGAGTGCGAAATTCGCTACCACCCGGGCAAGGCCAATGTAGTGGCTGATGCCCTAAGCAGGAAGGAATATTCGGGCCGCCGAGTAAGATCCTTAACCATGACCATCCATTCCCACCTGGCCACACAAATCCGAGAAGCTCAACTAGAAGCCTTGAAACCAGAGAATGTCGCAGGTGAGGCATTAAGGGGAATGGATAAGAACTTAGAAGTCAAGGATGACGGAACTCGTTATCTCAGTAACCGGATCTGGACACCAAAGTTCGGTGGGATCCGAGACGTGGTCATGAATGAAGCACACAAGACTCGATACTCCATCCATCCAGGGTCAGACAAGATGTACCTAGACCTCAAAAAGTTATATTGGTGGCCGAATATGAAAGCCGAGATTGCTACATATGTGGGCAAGTGTCTGACTTGCGCCAAGGTCAAGGTGGAATACCAGAAACCTTCAGGACTACTACAGCAGCCTGATATACCGGAATGGAAGTGGGAGCGGATAACCATGGACTTCATAACCAAGCTGCCTAAGACTTCGAGCGGATTTGACACTATATGGGTGATTGTAGACAGATTGACCAAGTCTGCGCACTTCCTACCAATAAAGGAAACAGACAAGATGGAGAAATTAACCAGAATATACCTCAAGGAGATTGTGCGACTGCATGGTGTACCAATATCTATCATCTCAGACCGAGATAGTAGGTTCACTTCGAGATTTTGGCAGTCCCTGCAGAAATCCTTGGGTACTAGGCTAGACATGAGTACGGCCTACCACCCACAAACTGACGGGCAGAGCGAGCGCACTATACAGACATTAGAAGACATGTTGAGAGCATGTGTGATAGACTTTGGTAAAGCGTGGGATACCCACTTGCCACTGATCGAATTCTCCTACAATAACAGCTATCACACCAGCATTAAAGTCGCTCCATTCGAAGCTCTTTACGGACGCAAGTGCAGGTCACCCCTATGTTGGGCTGAAGTGGGGGATACTCAGTTAGCTAGGGGACAAATTCCGAATAGCACCCTCACTGGTCCTGAAATCATAAGGGAGACCACAGAAAAGATTGTTCAAATTCGAGAAAGGCTGAAGGCCTCCCGAGATCGACAAAAGTGTTACGCGGATAAGCGACGCAAACCTTTGGAATTCCAGGTTGGTGATCGTGTGTTACTAAAGGTTTCCCCTTGGAAAGGAATGATACGCTTCGGCAAACGTGGGAAACTAAACCCGAGGTACATTGGACCGTTCGAAATCCTCGCCAGGATTGGTCCTGTGGCGTACAGACTTCGATTACCTCAAGAACTCGATAAGGTACATCCCACCTTTCACGTATCGAACCTGAAGAAATGTCTGTCCGACGAGACACTGGTGATACCTCTCGATGAGATCGAAGTTGACGAAAATCTCCACTTCGTGGAAGAGCCAGTAGAGATTATGGATCGGGAGGTCAAAAGAACGAAACAAAGCCGTATTCCCATTGTAAAGGTTCGATGGAACGCTAAACGAGGACCTGAGTTCACCTGGGAGCGCGAAGACCAAATGAAGCAAAAGTACCCGCACCTTTTCCTAAACCCTTAAAGCCCTGGCCAAAGCGTAAATTTCGGGACGAAATTCCCTCTAACGGGGGGATGATGTGACAATAGTCAAAATCGGGTCAAGTCTAAGCCGGTCAAGGTCAACGAGTCAAACCGGTCAACTCGATTAAAACCTTGTATGATAGGGTTTATATTATGTAATTACTGTATAACTCACTATTCTAATGAGAAAACACCACTTGGAAAGTTCATGTGTTTAAATTTCCTTAGGATTAGTGCTAAACAATGAACAAAAACAATAATACAATGTTGCATACTCATAGGGAGTGCGTAAGATCCTAAATCATGGCACAACGGGGTCTAAAGACCTTGCATTACGAAGCCGAACACTCTCATTCATCACACACGAAAACACTCTCAATCGTTTTCACTCTATCTTCCTGTATGTGAAACCTCTCCCACATATCTCTAAGTATGTCAAATCTCCCCCAAATCCCGCTAAGTATGTGAAATCTCTCTCACATATCTCTTTGTATGTGAAATCTCTCCAAGTATGTCAAATCTCTCCCAAATCTCTCCAAGTATGTGAAATCTCTCTCACATATCTCTTTGTATGTGAAATCTCTCCAAGTATGTCAAATCTCTCCTAAATCTCTCTAAGTATGTGAAATCTCTCTCACATATCTCTTTGTATGTGAAATCTCTCCAAGAATGTCAAATCTCTCCCAAATCTCTCCAAGTATGTGAAATCTCTCTCACATATCTCTTTGTATGTGAAATCTCTCCAAGTATGTCAAATCTCTCCCAAATCTCTCCAAGTATGTGAAATCTCTCTCACATATCTCTTTGTATGTGAAATCTCTCCAAGTATGTCAAATCTCTCCCAAATCTCTCTAAGTATGTGAAATCTCTCTCACATATCTCTTTGTATGTGAAATCTCTCCAAGTATGTCAAATCTCTCCTAAATCTCTCTAAGTATGTGAAATCTCTCTCACATATCTCTTTGTATGTGAAATCTCTCCAAGAATGTCAAATCTCTCCCAAATCTCTCCAAGTATGTGAAATCTCTCTCACATATCTCTTTGTATGTGAAATCTCTCCAAGTATGTCAAATCTCTCCCAAATCTCTCTAAGTATGTGAAATCTCTCTCACATATCTCTTTGTATGTGAAATCTCTCCAAGTATGTCAAATCTCTCCCAAATCTCTCTAAGTATGTGAAATCTCTCTCACATATCTCTTTGTATGTGAAATCTCTCCAAGAATGTCAAATCTCTCCCAAATCTCTCTAAGTATGTGAAATCTCTCTCACATATCTCTTTGTATGTGAAATCTCTCCAAGAATGTCAAATCTCTCCCAAATCTCTCCGAGTATGTGAAATCTCTCTCACGTATCTCTTCGTATGCAAAATCTCTCCAAGTACGTCAAATCTCTCCCAAATCTCTCTGAGAACGAGGAATCTCTCTCAAATCTCCCTCGAAATCTCTCCCAACTTTCTATAATCACTCGGGGCATCCCGACCCTCGAATTTGGCGAAAATAACCCAAAAACGGAAGTCTACGCGAAAAACGGACTCAAGGAAACGAACCCTCAGAACCGAAAGTACTATTCATGAACCGAACCGAAAGCACTGTTCATGAGGGTCTGAACCGAAAGTACTGTTCATGAGCTGAACCGAAAGTACTGTTCATGAGCTGAACCGAAAGTACTGTTCATCCGAACCGAACCATGCAAGGAGGAAAGGTCCGAACCGAACCATGCAAGGAAGAAGGATCCGAACCGAAAGTACTGTTCATTACTGTTCACTACAGTACCTTCGGTTCTAGCCTGACCTCGGACCGAACCTTGCCTTCGCGTCGGACTGCCTCCCTTCGGACCGAACCCTCGCTTCCCTTCTCGCTTCCGGTTCAGCCTCTCGCTTCCGACTCAGCAGCAACAAGGACCGAGCCTCGGCCTAGGGACCGAACCTCGGCCTAGGACCGAGAGGTCTCGCTGGGAAGCACTTTTCTCCCGGTTTTCAACCAAATTTGCGTTTTAAGCCCGTTTTTAATTATTTTAACGCGGGATTTTCACCCAAAATCATAATTTAACATAATAAACCCTAAATATTCACAATTTAATCATAAATTCATAAAAATCTCTATTTAAATAATAAAAGCAAGTGGGTAAAAGTACAAATAGGAGGAGTGTTGACTTTGCCTTACTTTATGACACAAGCAACCACTCCCACACCCACTCTATGACCAGCCATACCTCCCCACCTTACCTAAGTCACATCAATGTCCTTTCCACTCAATCATTACTCCTTCCCACGTTTTTGAGAGCTGGATATTCATCCTCTCTCCTCATTTTCTCTCATTCACTCTCATTCCACCAAAGATTCAACTCCAACTTTTTCTCTCCAACTTTTCTCTCAAATTCAAGATCTCAAGGCTGATCATCAAGTGTTCTACCACTCTTGGTAAGTGTAATCCATCCTCCTTGTGATTCTCACACTTCGTTCTACTCAAATCATTGATAGCTCATACAAACTCCATAACTATCATGCTAGATTCTCGAAATCTTCAAGACATTCCAAGTGCCCTTGAGTTAAGCACCTCCGTTCTTCATCAATCATCTACTGAAAACACTTAAGGTGAGTTCATACCCCTACATTTTCACGTTTTCTCAAGTTTTTAGGGGGGGAATACAAGTTAAAACATTAAGAACATAACTACATTTTTCTAACAGCTTTCATCAGAAAAGTTCAACTCCATTCACGGACTGTTTTGGACATCTTAAGCATTTTTGTTTTCAAAACTGTTTTAGGTGCATATAGTTCCACTTCTTAGCTTTAAAATGACTACTTGCACATCTCCATACGATTTTTCTACAATTTATGGTGATTTTTACAAAACTGCCTATCATTTCAAACACCAATCCGGACCAGTCTGTGATTATGGACTTTTTCACCTAAGTTACAGGTCATTAAAAATCATGATAAAAATTATGAGTAAACTACACACATTTTGGGAACTCTCAGAATTTACGGATTTAGTTTTTGACTTCGTATGATTTTTCTATGGCTTTTCTAAAACAGTACAGGAAAGTCTAATATAGTTAACATCATATAATTTTCATAACACCTTGTAACATGTTGAGCAAGATGTATATTATTAAGTGTTCATGTATATTTTCAATATATGACATTCTTGTGTTAGTATCTAGTCATAAACCTGTTAACAAATGGATTTTTACTAGATAAAGCATAGATTACACAAAGCATTATTATTGAAGTATACCCGTTACACACAAACGTTAAATAAACTATGTTAAGTAAAAATTACGTACTTTACTGTTACTACCTTCGTTTTGATAAACTATAATAGGTATAGTTTACGATGGATTTCAAAATGCATACCTCACCAAAAGGAAACTTTCATTATGATTAAGTGTAAATTCGTTAAATACTTTGTGAGTCATTCTCTTCACATAAATCATAAGTCCTGTATTGTAACCAGAGTCTCCTGGAAGGAGAGCGTGATAGTTGTATATAGATCTATATTGGGCTTGACAACCCACACCAGAGCTGCTCGCAACAGCTAGACCGGCAGGTCTGTGGTGACAAGTGTCATTTCAGTTCTACGACGCCCGAAGAACGTCGTATTCAGGCCACCTAGGTCATAGTATGGTTATAATAGCTCACAGAAAGTATTAACAAACTTAAGAATGTACGAGAGTTTCACTGATATCATACGCGTTTGTATTGAAATAAACACACATTATTTTCTGTATATAAGAAAGATTACTCATATATTTCAGTCTTTGGATACAAGACTACATTATTCATTTTAAGGAAATTATCGGATTTTTCTGGAACAACTATACAATTACATGACGAGCTTTTTCATAATTATATACAAAAACTTATGAACTCACCAACCATTGTGTTGACATTTTTTTTAAACTACTTGTATTCTCAGGAAATCGCTAAACAGGTATCAAAGTACTTTTGAGGATGGGACGTTAAGGCGTCAAACTTATCATATTTTGTCAACATATTGTAATTGATTTTGAAACATGTAATCCATACATTGATGTAACTCTTTCAATTATATTTATGTTGGTTGTATTTACTTTTATCACTATTACCATTGTTGTTATGATACTACACATGAAGTCCTCCATCCCTGGACGTTTCCGCCATCCTTGGTTCAGGGGTGAAAGTGGGTTTGATCTGATCCCACATCGGCTGGGAAGGAGAACTAAGCATTCCTTATAAGGGTGTGGATACCTTCCCTATAACAACGCGTTTTAAAGCCGTGAGGGCAGCAGATCCCATAAGAACTCTGCAGTTAAGCGTGCTCGGGCGGGAGTAGTACCAGGATGGGTGACCCCCTGGGAAGTCCTCGTGCCGAGTGGCCCAAAGCGGACAATATTGTGATACGTGCCAGAGGGGGATGTTACAAATGGTATCAGAGCCAGGGCACGGGTCGATGTGTTCGACGGGGACGTCGAACCCTATAATGGGGGGTGAAAGTGGGTTTGATCTGATCCCACATCGGCTGGGAAGGAGAACTAAGCATTCCTTATAAGGGTGTGGATACCTTCCCTATAACAACGCGTTTTAAAGCCGTGAGGGCAGCAGATCCCATAAGAACTCTGCAGTTAAGCGTGCTCGGGCGGGAGTAGTACCAGGATGGGTGACCCCCTGGGAAGTCCTCGTGCCGAGTGGCCCAAAGCGGACAATATTGTGATACGTGCCAGAGGGGGATGTTACATGACGTCACCTCCGCCCCGAAACGTTTCCGCCAACGGTTTCGGGGTGTGACAGATTGGTATCAGAGCCCTTGTTTATAGCGAACTAAGCATACCGAACCTTACATGGTATACAACTATAAATATTAAGGGGCCTAAGTGCTCTAAAATAAAAAGTATACTTTCGAAAATACAAGTATTTTTATAAAAGTATATAAGTATACCCGAGTATCAGAATCCATGCCGTGAGTAGAACAAAACAAAAGTATTTGGAAGTTGGACACTGTGGTTAAACCTGGGCAGTTATGTAATCATGTCTAGGGTCAATATAACCTGATCAACTATATTCATTCGAGACATGACCAACATGTGCTCGAGAGTAACTATGGCGTTGCAACAAGTCTAAAACTTACCTAGATACTAGAAGAGTTCTAGAACCAATCATAAGGATTAAAATACTGTAGGAGTATTTTAGAGTGCTATAACGACCGAACCAGAGATTGACCCAGGAGAAGCAATCATGTAACTATAATACATTAGAAGTATTATAGATTCAATGCCTATTAACTATTCCTTTACCCTCGCCTCGTGTAGATAGCATGGCTGGATTCCATCTTCCTGGCGACCCGTACTTTCCTAACCAAGGAGATGATGGATGGATCGAACCAGAGCCAGAAGGAAACCATGAAATCCCTTTTGATGATGGCATTGCCGAACCATTTCCTGAAGAGACTGACTCGGAACCAAAAGTCGAGAACTTACCCCAAGTGGCCCCAATACCAAATCCTAACCCTCAGCTTGTACTCGAAGGCCCAACGCCCATGTGGGTCGGAAGCCTGGATAGGTGGAGTCACGAACAAGGTCAAACCCGCCTGTATAATGGGGTTCGCCGCTTCTACAATGTGGACAGAGGTGGCTCCGCAGATAGAGCCCTTCCAATCATAGTCCGCCGAGTGGCACACAATGTCGAGATGAATGTGGCGGCCACTCAACGAACCATGGAACTCGAGGCAGACTCGAATGCCAACACAAACCGTATTCGCAGTCTTGAGGTTGCTTACAGGAGGATTTTGAGAGACAACGAAGCCCAACAGCGAGAACTAGCTGCAACTCGAGCTGAAGTCGTGGAGCTCCGAGCACACCAATCAGTATATGAGAGTCGCCTGCTTGAAATGGAGCACAAGTTGACTAACCTAAGGTTCTGCCCGAGAAGTGCCCGGCGCCAGTAGGAAATATTCTACCTGTCTTTCCTTTTGGTCTAAAGAATAGCTTCCCTATTTATGTTCCAAGTAGCTCCTTTCTCTGTAGACATTCTTGCCTTGCAAGTACCGATTTGCTAGTTCTTTATGTTGTCAAATTGTTCCTCTATTGGTATGTGGTAGACCTACCCCTAGGTCAAATTCTTCAAACTATGTGTAATCTTGATATCGATTATGGTGGCAACTATCATATTTTAGTTAAAGATTTTCATTGTTAAAAGTGTACTTTAGATTGATAGCATGAAAAGTAAGCAACTTTATCACAGTCCCACCAGTGTTTTATCCTCAAAACATGAATCATAAGATGTACGTAGACGATTATTCCTTTCCCCATCAATTTCGTGTCAGGTTCGATATCCTAATTGGCACGAAATGGTTAAACCTCAAATCATGCTGATATCCCTTACTTCGGGGAAAGCGATTCGTCCCTTCAACGAAATCCTCACTGGTCTCAGTGATAAGATTTTTCGAACCTTCGTATCATTTCTTGCGTCAAGTCTAGGAGCATTTGCAGAAGGAATGCTATGCATTCTTGGCTCATGTTGACAATGAGACACAAGAAGTTAAAGACCTCGAGTGCATCTTCGAAGTCTGCAACTTTCCCGATGTCTTCCCCGAAGACATTCCAGGGATTTATTCCGAGTGCCAAGTTGAATCCCGTATCGACTTGATCCTCGGAACTACCCTTATAGCCAAATCTCCATATCGTCAAAAGCCGACAAAAATGTGAGAGTTACTCAGCCAGTCCGACGAGCTGAGCAACTAGGAGCTCGTAAAATTATTATATGCGAACTTTGTGTGCTCAAATCTTTTCTATCATAGCCAAGACCACATCATGGGGATGTGGGTCGAATCACTAAGAGTTCGATAGCTTAACGGGAAATCTCAACGCATAGATAAACATTTAGGATATATCAAGAGGCAACCATTTTTGTTCACAATATTCTTTCCTTGATATGCAGCAGATCATGCCTCTGAAGAAATGTAACCAACCCACCAGTAAGAAACCAATCCTCCAGATGGACCCAACTACGTTCCAAGCTACCGTCACAGCAGCTGTAGCAGCCGCCCTAGCTGTTCTTAAGGCTAACAAAACAAATGTGTGTGGAAGTGTGTTGGGTCAAAAATATGGTTTATTCTTTGCTTTTCTAGGAAAATATATTTTAATGTAATGTTGTATGTGTTTGCGGTTTGTGTGTACGATCGTACAAGTGTGTATGGCCGTACACAGGGTGTGCGACTGTACACATGTGTATGGCTGGAGGTCCATATAAAGAGAGGAGTGCGTGTGGGTGTGTACGGAAAAGAAGAAAAGGCTAGAGAAGAGAGAGAAAGTTAGAGAGAAGAAGTGTGTGTGTGAATCTATTGTCAGGAGCATCAATCATATTCATTCAATACATCATAGATTCATCTTAATTCTTCTTCTCCTTCTCTTCTATTTGATCTGACATCATCCAATTGATTGGGATTCCACACCATCAATTGGATTTGATTGGTACACAAGCAATTTGGGGACTTACAATTGGTATCAGAGCTTGGTTTGTATCAGTTAATTTTGTCAGACCTGAGCTTATTTGATCTTATTTTGAAAAGGTAATAGCGTTTTTGGATAGATCTCTGAAAATTAGGGGGGGTTACTTCTTTGCATTTTTCATAAAAAGGAGTTTTTGATCGAGTTTTAGAGCAAAAAAGGGTGAAAAACGTCGTTTTTCTCGTGAATTTGTTGAAGGTGTGCGGCTCGGAGTATACAGCTCGGTGTGTGTGGCACCGGTGTGCGGCTTCGTCTCAGTGTGCGGTCGTCGTCCTCGCATCGTAGCAGCCTTGCCTCGTCTCGGATCCTCAGCCCCGCTTCATCCTCGCATCAGCGCTTCGCAATAAAAAATATATCAACACGTTTTGAGGTTGCCGGGGATCGAACCTGGGACCTCAAAGTGTTCATCCCAGCGCCTTAACCAACTCGTCTAGGAGGCTCTTTTTTTTCATTCTTCCGAAACTTGAAATATAACTCGTCCTTTTCAAACCTAATTTCGCATTTTTGACAAAATCAGCCCAAAAATCAATTCCTTTTATTTTTAAATTCCATTTTCAACCCAAAATTTTAGTTTTTAAATTTTAACTTTTATTTTTGATTTTTTACTTAAAATTTTGACTTTGATTTTTAAAAGTTGACCTTTGACTTTAAATTTTTACTTTCTCGTTTGAATTTTAATTTTCCAAATTTGGCTTTTCGGTTTGACTTTTAAGTTTGACTTTTCAAGTTTGACTTTTGAGTTTACCTTTTTAAATTTGACTTTTAAGGTTGACTTTCTCAGTTTTTAAGTCAAAGGGCAATTAAAATAATAATAATAATAATAATAATAATAATAATAATAATAATAATAATAATAAAAATGAGTTCCACATCAATTCCGATAAATGAAGTTTCATGTACTCCATCTTGTAAAGCTACGATTAAATTTCTTCACGAACAAATTGATTTGCTAAAAAAGGAAAATGAGGACCTTAAATATGAAGGCTATACTCTAAGGAAATGTCAGAAACCGTTAAAAGCTCAATTAGAAACCAAAATCAAGGTTTTTCGAAAACTACAAGAAGATTACAGCAATAAGTGTGAAAAGTATGATCACATTAAGAAAAAACTTGTTGCTGTAACTAAAGAACTTGACGCTTTGAAAATAAAGTGTGGAAAAACAGATGTTAGTTTCAAAAATTACACTGCGTCAAGTAAGACAGTCGAGTCCTTATTTGAAAATCAATTGAAATTCAAAGATAATTAAAACAAGGGTCTAGGGTATGATAGTGTTCCTCCCCCTTTCAATCATAACTATATATCCATACCTTTGACTCAGGAAAAGATTGACCGAGAACCATTTATGGTATACGGTAAACCAGTTGTTGAACAGGCAACTGAGGGTGTCGAGCTGAACAATACTAATGCTACTTCATGTGCAGGTAAAGTAGCAGATGATGAGAACAAGGAGAAAACAATTGAACAATCCAATGACTCCTTGAACTCTGAATCTGTTGCTTCGAACTCAACTGCTTCTGATCAACCTACCGTTGAGAAATACATGCCACCAATTCACGCAAAGCAGCCGACTTGCTGCAAGTGTGCATCTGGGAACAATAAAAAACAAGGCAAGGATACGCCACCAGGGGCAGGAAGAAACAACTCTACAGTGAAGAAAAAGACATGCTTTCACTGTGAAACAACTCTACTACGCACATGGCTGGCAGAAACACTAAGAGGGAGATACCCCAAAAGAAACCCCTCAAGTTCACGCTCAGACAATGGTGACTGGAACGCGCAGAAGGCCAAGAATCAAACACACAAGGCCAATAATCTAAATCCCAAGGTCAAGAAGCGAATGTCGGCGAAGAAGCCAAATCCAAGAGATGCTCCCCTGAAGCCTAAATCAACGTCATCTCAACGGCCGACATCAAGTTCAAAATCAAGTGTTGATCTACCTATCAGATCGAAAAAGAAATTGGTTAAACCCAACTACAAATGATTTTCGAAGGCTCACTCTCTGATATGTGCACATTTAGTTCATATTAAGTGTAGATTTTTATTCATTTATTAGCTAAATTATTGCATTTCGTGGACAAAAGGTACTTAAAAGTGTTTTAATTATGTTTTCAGTCCAAAAATGAAGCTCATAAGCAAAAGGAAGCAGGAGAAGTGGTTGAGAGTTCGAGAATGGAACAAAGAAGAAAAACACTAAAAATACAACCTACTCGGCGAGTAGGGTCGACTACTCGGTGAGTCCACGCGAATATTTGAGAAGATAAAGACTAGGAAACCCAGAGCCTTATCACAATACGGGGATTGACAGATGGACTTGTCGAGTCGGCACCTGACTCGACAAGTCGATTAACATATATAAAGATAACTCCTCAGAACGATGGGGGAGAATTCTAGAGCGATTCTGAAGAGTTTAGCGGTGATTAAGAAGTCAGAAAAACCCTAGAGGACGAAGATACAAGCTAGAATCCAATTCCGAAGGAAGAATTGAGGCAAATTTCATCATTCTACTTAATCTTTTGTTTTGTCATTATGGTTAAACAATTAGAATCTGTTTGTTTGCTGTTATTTACTTCAATCATGAGCTAAAACTTTTAGACTTCTGTTTGGGGATACAAAATTGATACTATGGTTTGATTATTGGTAGGATTAATTCTAAATTGGTGATTTTTGTTATTTTAGCTTGCTAAAGAACATTGTGTGTGAATAATAATTAATTTTCTGTTAATAGGAAGGTAATTAAATAGAATGAACATCTTTTGATTATCAACCTCATATGCTATGTGACCACTTTGCCATATGTCTAGGATTAGTGAACATGAAACTAGAGTTAATAAGAAAATTAAGTAAATTCATGTGCAAGCTTGTGTGATGACCATTAACAAGAAGTTAATTAAAGGACCAAATTAGTTAACTATTGCAAGTATAAATTAACCCGAATAATTAATTTAGTGAATTTAATTAAATTAGACAACTGGCCACTGTTTAAGTTAGTTTATTTGCTAAGGATTAGTGTAGTGAACGCGAATCTAATCACTTGAATCGGTAACCAAGAAAAGAATTAATCTATTGCACCATTACCTTGAAATCAACCATAGGATCAATTGAGTTGAACTAAACAGAAGTTCCTTCCCATTATTGAATCTAGTTAATTCTTTGTTTGTAACAACCCAAAATTTCATATCACTTCATGTAACTCAAATTGTAATCCAACTCGATCAACCAAATGTCGTTTCCAAATCCATTTTCGATTTCGCCATTTAATTAAGTCATTAACTTGTATTAATCTAAAATGACTTAATGGGTGTCTTAATGCCATTTGAAATCATTCTAACACCCCATAATAGTTATCAGAATAATTCTAGAATCGACCATATCGGGCTACGGCAACTTGGTCGGGTGCGACCAAAAGCCCTGCCTAACACCGGTATCGGGTAGAATTTCGTCGTGTCCAATTCCCGAGCACTATATAAAGGACTCAAAGCTTTCATTTGAAGCTTTTGGCCATCTTTCCTTAATCACTCTCCAACCTCTCTCCTTATCCATAATCAAAGGTCCAAAAACAAAGATTTAAGGCTCCAAATCAAAGATGTAACATCCCTAACTTGTTATCTAGCCTCTTTAGCCTTCAAATTGATGTTTAATTTGAGTTTTAGGACCTAGAACATGTGTTTACGGCCAAGGATCAAGGTTGGGCCGTAAACACTTAAAAAATGGGGTTTTTAAGCCAATTAACCCTTCCAAATCATTGTTGGGACTTAGATACGACTTTGAGGCTTACAAATCGGGACTTAAAACATTTAGAACATGAACTTTGAGGGACACAAGAGAGTTTACGGCCAAGGCATGTGATTGGGCCGTAAACTCCTCAAACATGGGGAGTAAACACATTTTTACATGTTAGTTTGCCTTGAAACTCAACCAAAAGCCTTGTGGTAAATTCTAGAACCATCTAAAATTAGTTTGGGGGCCTTTAACATAACAAAATGCATCATACAAGAGTTTACGGCCATGGCATATATTCTTGGGCCGTAAACTCCTAATATTGTGTCAAATGATGCCCTTAAATCACCCCAAAGCATGGAAAAATTACTAGAATCACATGTGATTGCTCTAAGTGCCTCAAATCAATTTTTCTTGACCATAGGAGAGTTTACGGCCGTAAAATCCAAGTTTACAGTCGTGAACTCCCTTTTAAGTGGAATAAATCCAAGCAAATTAATCCAAGGCATTTTAGAAGTTCATTCCAACATTCCCTTGTCCATTTAAGCCATTTTAGTACCCTAAACTACCCAAACATGAGTTCACGGCCGTGAACTCATGTGTGTGTGTGATATATGGCCGTAAACTCCCTAATATGTTTAATCTTGGGGAGTAAACTCAAATCCCAAGTCCCTAGAGTCATTACACGTCCGAAGATGTCACCTGGGTTACTCCAAACGCTCATTTTGAGGTGTTTAACCTCATTGGAGTGTAATGTTCCATATAATAAGTGATTGTAAATCTAATTAGATATATATGGGAATTATTTCATTTTACATAGGGACATCACGAGTAATCAAGCCCCGAACCAACGTCTAGTGTCCGAAACCGTCGCATTTCCGAGTCTGGTGAGTTCATACCCCTACCCTTTTTCACTGTTTTTAACTGTTTTTAGGGTTGGAACAGAAGCAAAGTACAAGGGTTTCTTGTACTCAAAACTTATTTTAGTGTGTGTGTTTCACATTTCATATGCTTTTAACACTGATATATACACAACTGGTAACCATTCGAGCATGCAGATCACATAAACATTTATTTGTGAAATGGGTTTTATAAACTGTTATGTTTTATATATTTGACAAATGTTTTCCACATTTTATCAGTTAAAAGCATGACATTAGAACATATGAACATGAAACTTGTACACTGTTTGTCCTCGGTAACACTCCACAGAGATACGCGAGTGGAGGACTATCATATTATTACTAGTAAATTTGTTATTCCTGTATGGTTGGAGACACGTCCTCGGTGAACACTCCACAGAGATACGCGAGTGGAGGACTACACCCATAACCAGAATCTCTGGGATTTAGAGAGCGTGACTTGAGTGTATAGATCTATACGGGGATGACTACCCCACACCTGGCTGCTAGCTACAGCCGAACCGAAATGGTTCAAGGGTGACGAAAGTCATAAGGTTGTGGACTACTTATTGCCACAGGTTCAGTCTATAGTATGGTTATGGAACTCGCAATTAGGATAACAAAGATTTACTTATAGTAATAATGAATAACTTTATACATTTCACAAGATAACCAGGTTTCAGAATACATCTTTTACATTGATAACCAACATTCAGGAAAGTATGGGACTTTCCTGGGAAACCTTATACATAACCAGGTCTAACCAGAATACATCTTTTACATCTTTTACAAATGGTAACCAACATTCAGGAAATCATGGGGCTTTCCTAGGGAAAACATTTACATAACTAGAAAAGTGTAACAAACTGGATAACCTTACATCTTTTACAATTGGTAATATACAATCAGGAAAGTATGGGACTTTCCTGGGAATCCATTGGTACGTAACCGGAACAGAATAACAAAACAGATAACCTAAATGTACATTTTCACATGGGTAAACATGATTTCAGTGTACAACTTTACTTTACATAATGTGAAACAACCAACCAACCTTTTTAAGAAAATGTGGGATTTTCTTGGCGTGTGTTACATTTTCAGAAACAGAAAGGAAACATGATCATTTTCCCAAAACAAAAACCACTTATAATCTCACCAGCGTTATGCTGATTTTCAAACCGCTTGTGTTCTCAGGTCAACGTTAGAACAGGTACTGAAGATCCTTTTACCCGAAGTCGGAGTGCTCAGAAGACCCGTTTCATTTTGTTTCTATATATATACTATGTATCACAACTATACAACTTTTACTTTTGAAACAATTGTAAAACTTTTTATATGTACTGTAATGGTTGTTCTATTTTACTTACTATGTACATTGGATTTGATACTCAACGCGGAGTCAACCCCGGAAATGTTTCCGCCTTCGGTTTTCGGGGTGTGACATTGTTTTTCTAAGTTTTAGATTAAATAATAGTTAGCAAGTTTCTAGTCTTGTAAAACTAGAGAAAACCCCCTACTTATTAATTAATTTAGATAAAATTAGTTTTTAGTTTTAATTTACCGTTCCCTGTGTTTGATACCCTACTTATTTAACTATACCACAATTGATAGGTCCACTGCCTTTGTGTGTTTATTTTATAATTAAAAGTAGGTTTAAAACTAAGTGAGTTTGCACACACATCAAGTTTTTGGCGCCGTTGCCGGGGAACGGTTCTAAAATTAACGTTAAATTCTAATTTAATCGATCCTTTGTGTGGGATTTATCTTACACAAAATTACTTAAAAGGTAAGTTAGTAAGTAGTATAAGTTTTGATAAAAATCCGTTTTTAAAGTAACTAGATTTTTTTTTTTCTGTTTTTGCCTTGAACTCGTCGAGTGCACTCGTGCCGACTCGGCGAGTACATCGCTGTTACAGTTTTAATTTTTATTTTATTTTTGTTCTTTTTACGCATTTTCTGTTTTGTTTACAGTTGTTTCATGACCCGAGGATCTGATACACCTCTGGTCCCTCCTCTTGAAGACCCGGAATCCGCACTAAGGAGGAGCAAAGGCAAAACCGCTGGAGAATCCGCTTCTTCAAAGAACTCGCCACTCAAAAACCTCAAGTCCATTTTCAGCAAGAAGAGGAGCAGCAAAACAGGAGCATCCAGTGCCTCTTTGACAATCGGCGACCCAATTCAAGAAGACACCGAGTACGAGACCAAGGAAGAAGAAGAACCCACATACGAGCACGAATCCGAGTTTAAAGACGATTTAGCTATCACTATGGATAATATCAATGAAGTCCCCATGGGGGAATGGAAGAAGAGAATGCGCGATGACACCGGCCTGGGACTTGTGCAGCCCGCAATTCCCGCAACCGCTACTTCGAACTAAAAGGCCATATTCTCGCTCAATTCAAGGAGATTCCTTTTTATGGGAAGGATAACGAAGACACCTACAAGCACTTGGACGAAGTGAATGATGTGGCTGACTACTTCAATATACCGAATGTTCCACGCGAGTCCCAGCTTCTTCGTATGCTTCCAGTCACGTTCAAAGGAGCTGCAAAGGATTGGCTAAAGTCACGTCCTCCCGGATCGGTCACCACATGGGCCAAGATGAAAGAAGAGTTCATAGACCACTTTTCTCGCCCTCCAAAATAGCCAAGCTAAAGAAAGACATTGCCAACTTCGAGCAACAACCCGGAGAATCTCTTTATGAAGCTTGGGAAAGATACAAAGGTTTGCTTAGAAATTGCCCACACCATGACCTCTAGCCAACAAGAGGTCTCTATTTTCTATCATGGAGTCAATGTCACCACAAGGAAATTGCTCGATTCACAAGGCCCGCTCACGAAGAAGGCGCCCCCGATAATCAAGGAGTTAATTGAAGAATTCTCTAACCACTCTAGAGAATACCACAATCCAAGAAATGAAGTAAGTCGGGGGGTAGTGAACTCGGCAAATGATAGCATGACGGCGGTGATAGCCAAGCTCGATAGTCTAGATAGGAGGATGACAAAAATGGATCAAACAATCCATGCTATTCGGGTTGGATGTGAGAATTGTAGAGGGCCCCATCTCACAAAGGATTGTGATTTGGATGAAAATGGAAACAAGAAGGCTCAAGTGTTCTACTCAAGTGCCGATAGATACGACGAGAATTGGCAGAAACGGAAGAAGGAATGGCTCCCATACGAAGAATACAAGAAGGCTAAGGAGGAGAAATACAAGCAGAAGGAGAGGAGATTCTATCAAAAGGAAGAACCGGTAATGGAAAAGAAAGCCGATTTAGAAGAATTGTTCACTAGATTCATAACCGCGTCCGAAAAGAGACACAATGATCACGATGCTGTAATACACAAGACCAGAAATATGCTAAGGAATCAGCATGCATCCATTCTCAACATTGAGAAGCATCTGGGACAGCTTGCACATCAAGTGAATGAAAGAAGACCGGGTCAACTTCCAAGTAACACTGAAACCAATCCGAGAATGGAGAATGTGAGTGCAGTGACTTCCAGAAGTGAAAAATTTTTCACACATGCACAGAGGATCTCCAATAGGAAGACAGAAAAGACAGAAGAGTCGGCTCCAGCTAAGCCCGACCAGACTCGCCGAGTCCCTCTAATGGACTCGACGAGTCCATGCGTAAATGACAAAACTGTCATTCCCTTAAATCCATATAATCCCCCTTTGCCATTCCCAATCAAAGCCATGTCTGTTGAAAAAGTTGAAGCCTATAGAGCCTTTATGGAGCATGTTAAAGCCCTACATGTCAATGTGCCATTTGTAGAAACGATGCTCAAAACACCCAAGTACTTCAACTTACTAAAAGGTCTCTTTGCTGCTAGGAAAGACTTAGCTGAAGTCGCGAATATAATATTGAGTGAGCTACCTGAAAAGAAGGGCGATCTGGGGAGTATCATAATTCTGTGCCAGTTTGGAAATGCATTTGTCACTCAAGCGTTGACCGACTCGGGTGCAAGCATCAATCTGATGCCTTTCTCTTTCTTCAAGAAGCTAAATTTACCGGAACCAAGGCCGGTAAACATGAAGATCCATTTGGCAGACAAGACAACAATTCATCCACGAGGCGTTTGTGAGGATCTTCTTATTAAAGTCGACAAGTTCATATTTATAGTAGACTTTGTGGTGCTTGATATTGAAGAAGACCCCGAAATTCTGATTATTTTGGGGAGGTCATTTTTAAACACCGCATGTGCTTTAATTGATGTATGTGAGTCTACACTAACGTTAAGAGTAGGAGACGAGTCAGCAATATTTAGAGTTGTACCAGAAGCCAAGAAAGAAGAAGAAGGAAAAGAAGAGATCTCATTTATCGGTTTAGATGATGAGATACTACAAAAAGAACTTGCACTTTTGCAAGAAGAAGATCCAAGCAAGTTTTTGCTACCTTCTGGAGAGGATGGAGATGTTAACAAGGACTTGGAGGAGATAGAAAAGCTACTGGAAGGAGCCGACTCGGAAAACACAGTGGAAATGGTGAAATACGATCCGACTCGCCGAGTCACTTTACCGGACTCGACGAGTCCAGTTGAAATTGCCAACAACTTGGATGAATTAGATCTGCTTGTTGCTAGTTCTCTGCATATTCTGGACTTGGATATTTTTCATCATTCTTTAGAAGAACAAACAGCAGAAGGAGAAATGGACACGGAAGTTCAACACGTCCATATAACATGTCTTGATGCAATTCCTCTTGAAGATGGGGTAAGCACAGAAAAAGAGAAGGCAAATGATAGGTGAGTTGATGCTGAACAACCTTTCAGTACCAAACCTAGAGCACGAACTTTCACAAAATATGAAGTATTTAAGTTTGATGAAAAGGAGGTGCAAGAGAAGGTGAAAAAAGAATGGGGTGAAGAAGAAAAAGAGGAGAAGGGAAGCCCGAGCAGCTGAGGATGATGCTGTAAAAAAGAAAAGAGAGGAATTAAAACGGGCTTACAAAAAGAAGATTCACGCTTACAAGACAAAGTACAAACAACAAAAGATTAGGCGTGCATTCCCGATGCTGGAAGATGACGAGACGTAGATGGGAAGGAGTCTAGCTAACGACTCCTTAAAAATAAGCGCTTGGCGGGAGTAACCCGTTATTTAGAGTTTGCTTTCTTTTATCTTTTTACGTTTTTTTAATTTTCATTTTTTAGAATTCTAATCTTCCAATTCGTCGGACATGTCTGCTTGAGAGTGCGTATGGACTAAGTGTGGGGTGGAATAAATTTTCTTTTCTAAATAAATGGCAAAATTTTGTAATTTTTAAACTGTGTGCAAGAGACTTGCCGAGTCTGACCATGACTCGACGAGTCCTTTCAGATTTCAGAAGAAGGATAAAATCGCGACCAGACTCGCCGAGTCTGACCCTAACTCGACGAGTCTGTTTTATTTACAGAAAAAAATAAAAATAATTTTTACAACCGGTAACTAGGGTTTTAACCCTAATGAAATAAGTTTTTTTTTTACACTTCACTCGCCGTGCGCCTCCCTCCCAACTCTTTCTCTCAAGCATTCATCATCTTCTTCAATTGTTCTTCAAGTTTTTCAATTTCCATCACAAAAGGTACTGAATTTCTTCCTAATTTCTGTTAAAAGCATGGTTTTTAGATGATCTAGGGTAACAATTTCATATAATACCCGATTTTGAAGTATAGTGAATTTTTTAGGGTTTTGATTTTACATCAATTATGTTGTTTTGGATGATTATTCTTGCCCTAATAACTTATAGACATGCCCCTGGACAAAACCCTTGAAGTAATTTTGAGATTTCTTGGTTGAATTTTGACCGACTCGTCGACTGATTTGCGCAGTTCTTGCGACTCGCCGAGTCGTTCATGGACTCGACGAGTCGAGTCGGGGACCCAAGCATGATCTGTTTTGATGATTTTCTGTGTTTTTTTGGGTTTTATGTTCTTTGTTTTGTGTAACGCCAAGAATTTAAAAATAATTTTTCACATTTAATAAAGACAAACTTCATTTAATATTCATAAAAACATCATTGTTTGTAATTCATTTCATAACATATATAAAAACCCCAAGATCACATAATATAAAAATTCCGCGTGTGTGCACTGATCAGGCCGGCGCCTTCCTGCGATCCTCACTAGTACCTGAAACAAATAACACCAACACTGTAAGCATAAAGCTTAGTGAGTTCCCCAAAATATCATATAACACATATTAGCCACTCGAGGCTATAACTCTGTAGGTCCGTGCACCCATACTCTGTGAACCCTCAGGTTCTAACTCTGTAAACAAGCATAGCATAAATCACATAGAAGAATGCAGTGCAACACATAACATACATAGCATACAAATACTCTATCATATAGCTCTGGTTACCTACTCAAGGTAAAGTATAGTGAGAAGACTCACCTCGCGTGTCTCGATATCTCACAACCTGGGAATCCCTCGTGCCCGATTCTCCGAGCTCTAATCCTCCTATAACATCATAATGTCCCTAGTTAACACTTTATATCTCTAATGTTGACTATCCCTAAGAAGTCAACACAGGTCCACTCTGGTCAACGGTCAACTTTGACCGGACTCGGCGAGTCTACACGTTCTCACCAATTCTCTAAGATTCCCTTTCTACACGTCGAGTCTCCCCCCTGACTCGACGAGTTCCTCTTGGAAGAATCGCGGGGCCACCCCGACTCAACTCGCCGAGTCTGAAGAACAACTCGGCGAGTCCCAGTTCGACTCAAACCACCTGTTAACCCTCTCTAACTCGCCCTGACTCACCGATCCAACTCATAACCCGGACAGGACCACTCTAAGGCAATCTTCAAGCTACTCGCCGAGTCTGTTCATCGGACTCGGCGAGTCCATGCCATGCAACCGCTCAAACTGCTTTCTAAGGTCAGATCTGCTCCGACAATTCACAGGTCTGGCCTTTCTAAACTGGTTCATCACGTAAAGCTCTTATTTCGGTGCTCATAATACACCCCATGACTCATAATTTATGTTTTGACCTAAGGCATAAGGATTCCAATCCAAAACCTCCATTGATTCCCGAAATGCTCAGGCATGGGACATTCTGGACTTCCAAGGGTCCCAATATAGGGTTCCAATCGCTTGGGGGACTAAGGAAACACTCAATCTAGCCACAAAAGGGTTCAATAAACCCTAAATCCATATGCACATCAACATAGAAGAATGCAACTCGAAAATATTACCTGAATAACGTTGCTCTGTGTCCCCAATCCTCAGAATGTGGCTTCTCTTGTTGTTCCCTTAACCAAGCCTCCTCCTCCTTGCAAAATAACACTTCCAAGATCAATAATGGTCTTCTACCTTGCTCCAGATGCTCACAATCGAATTAGGGTTTCTCTCAAAGGACTAGGATGAACAATGACGGCCATAAGGCCCCTTATATATGTCCCAAACCTGGACGGCTATGGTTTCGCTAAACAGCGCAGACTCGACGAGTCCATATCCGGACTCGTCGAGTCCAATCGCGAACCCGCGACCATATCCGCGATCCTACTCGGCGAGTCTGAGCTCCAACTCGCCGAGTCCCCTCTTAAAACACCCAAAAATCATAAATATAATGATACCTGTAATTCCGGGCTGTTACGAACTCTGAAACTAACCCAACGACCCGTTCTCTCTTCTGCATCTCCGGTTGCATAGCCTCAGACTGTGCCCCACGAATGGCATCCAGTACTGGAGTTATCACAGTCAACCTCTAACATACATTTCGTAGTGGAGTGCTCTCCCCCTTACGGCTCAACGCATCTGCTACCACATTAGCTTTGCCCGGGTGGTATAGGATCTCGCAATCATAATCCTTGACCACATCCAACCACCTCCTCTGACGCATGTTTAGGTTGGGCTGGTCCATCAAGTACTTCAAACTCTTATGGTCCGTGTATATCGTGCAACGAACCCCATACAAGTAATGACGCCATATCTTGAGGGCGAACACTACCGCCCCCAGCTCTAGATCATGCGTGGGATATCTCGTCTCGTGAGGCTTCAGCTGCCTCGATGCATATGCTATTACATGCCCTCTTTGCATCAGAACTGCACCCAACCCCAAAATAGATGCATCACAATAAACTACAAAATCCTCCATCCCTTCTGGGAGAGCTAACACCGGGGCTTCGCACAATCTCTGGCGAAGTGTCTCAAAAGAGGTCTGCTACTCGGGTCCCCATGAGGATGCAACCCCCTTTCGGGTCAATCTAGTAAGCGGCACTGCAATTCTGGAGAAGTCCTTAATAAATCTCCGATAATACCCTGCCAATCCAAGGAAACTCCTGATCTCAGAGGGTGACTTCGGCACCTCCCAACTCATCACCGCCTCAACCTTGGCCGGATCGACCAATATCCCTTCCTGATTAACAACATGTCCTAGGAATTGGACCTCCCGCAACCAGAAGTCACACTTGGAGAACTTTCCATAAAGCTTCTCCGATCTCAAAACCTCAAGGACCTCCCTCAAATGTTCCTCATGCTGCTCTCTAGATCTCGAATACACCAAAATATCATCGATAAATACAATCACTGACCGATCCAACATCGGCCTACATATCCTGTTCATGAGATCCATGAATACAGCCGGGGCATTGGTGAGCCCAAAAGGCCTCACCACAAACTCATAATGCCCATATCGCGTCCTGAATGCCGTCTTCTATACGTCCTCATCCCGCACTTTCACTTGATGATGTCCCGACCTCAAGTCGATCTTGGAAAACCAAGATGCTCCCTGCAACTGATCAAATAAATCGTCGATCCTCGGTAATGGGTAACGGTTCTTGACCGTCAACTTGTTCAACTCCCGGTAATCAATGCACATCCGGTGTGAACCATCTTTCTTCTTGACGAACAGAATAGGTGCTCCCCACGGCGAGCTGCT
Organism: Lactuca sativa; assembly: GCF_002870075.4. Taxonomy (NCBI): domain Eukaryota; kingdom Viridiplantae; phylum Streptophyta; class Magnoliopsida; order Asterales; family Asteraceae; genus Lactuca; species Lactuca sativa. The sequence goes on along the minus strand of NC_056627.2, from coordinate 178,817,670 downwards.
CGGCTGAATGAATCCCTTCCCCAGCAACTCCTGAAGCTGCGAGGATAACTCTTGCATCTCTGGAGGTGCAAGACGATAAGGCACCTTAGCGATAGGCGCGGCTTCCGGAATCAAATCAATACCAAACTCCACTTGCCTCACAGGAGGTACTCCCGACAGCTTCTCGGGAAAGACATCTGGAAACTCACGCACCACCGGTACCTCCTCAACTGAACTCGGTCTCTTGGAAGTCGCTCGCGTATCCATCACATACGCCACAAAACATTTACAGCCCTGCTGTAGACACTGCCTCGCTCTGGCAGCCGAACAAAAGGCTGATCCCGAACGCGTACCCTCGCTGTACACCGAAAGAACTCCCCCACTAGGGTCTCGTATAGTCACCAGCTGACGCTCACAGTCGATGACTGCGCTGAATCGGCTCAACCAGTCCATGCCCACAATGAAACAGACATCACCCATCGCGATAGGAATTAGGTCAATCGGAAACTCAACCCCAAAAATCTCTAACACACACCCCCGGAAGACCCCCGTGGCACAAATCACTCTATCATCAACTATGGAAACTCTCAGAGGCCGACTCAATGCCTCACGACTAACACTGATATGCTGACTAAAGGCCAGGGATACAAAAGACCGACTCGCACCCGAGTCAAATAGCACTAAAGCAGGCACAGAATTCACAAGGAAGGTACCAACGCATAACCTAATATAAGCATAATATTTCAACATCAATATAAATACATGAAAGGAAACGTACCAGCCACCACATCGGGTGCAGCGCGGACTTCCTCCGCAGTCAGCTGGAAGGCTCTCCCTCGAGCTCTCGGTGCCTCGGTCTTCATAGGCCGACTCTCTGTAGCTCTGATGGCGGCAGGAGCAGATTCCTGAGGTGCTCCGCGCAGCTGCGGACACTCAGCCTTCCGGTGTCCAGTCTGGTTGCAGTGAAAGCACACTGCAAACCCCTTGGGGCAGTGCTTGACCATGTGCCCCTCCTTGCCACATTTGTAGCAAGACCCCGCTCGGCAAACTCCGTCACGCCCCTTGACGCACTTTCCGCAAGTGCGGCCCTTCTGGCTCCCTGGTCTGGGATCAGCAGGCTTGGCCCGCTTGGCGGCCGGCTGCGACTGTGCCGGTCGCCGATCCCTCCCCTGAGACTCCGCCTCCTCCCTGGCCTGAGTTTCAAGCTCGATCTCCCTCTTCCGGGCATTTGCCTGAAGCTCGGCAAATGTCCGGTACGAGGAGTTTGCAGCGAACTCCCGAATATCCCGCCTCAAGACGCTCAAGTAGCGGCTCATACGTGCCTGCTCAGTGGGCACGTGCTCAGGGCAGAACATCGCCGTCTCGTGGAACATCCTCGTGATTGCTGTAACAGATTCAGTACCCTGCTTGAGGGTCAGAAACTCCTGTGCTAAACGCTCCCTCTCCACCTGGGGAACGTACTCATCTCGAAACATGGTGGTGAACCTCTCCCAGGTCACCGCAGAAAGCTCGGCAGGCGTATAATGCGCCGTTGCAAACTTCCACCAGTCCTTCGCTCCCAAGCGAAGCTGGTTCAGCGCGAATCAGACCTTCAAATGCTCAGGAGACGAGCAAGTGAAGAAGCACCCCTCAATATCAGATATCCACCTCATCGCTGCCACCGGACCCGGGGTCCTATCGAACTCTGGTGGTTTTGTGTTGCTGAATTCCCGAAATAGTAACGCGTCCCCACCCTGCGGCCTTGCAGCAGTCACCCTGCGGTAGCCGCTGCAGCAGCAGCCTCAGTAAGAGCGGCATAACGCTCGTCGAACGTCTCAATCAGTGTGGTCTTTATGGACCCAAACATCTCCGTAATCTCGGCCCTGATGGCTGCAGCTACCTCCTCCTGGATGATCCGGCGGATATCCTCCTCACTGGTACCATTGCTCTCGGACGTGAAACGTGTCCTCACCATGATCTACCGCTGAAATACGACATACAATAAATTTAGAATCCCCACGAACACACTCACACCCGTCAACTCTTTCCTCCTTGATTCTTGGCATTCCAAAGATTCTTACTTGGGCTGCACCCGCTCCAGTGCTTCCAGTAGTACGGGCCCAATACTACTGTCCGCACCGCACCAGAATACACTCCAAGTCCTCCTCTTCGGATTCCAGGTCTCAAGTACTCTATCATGCGTAGACCACTCTCTAATATATCTATCATAAGTCCCTCGCTGCTACCTACTCACTCTCAAGCATCTCATAGCAGCTCACCTCTCCCTAGACTAAGGCATCACAAATCTGGCCAATCTATTCCTAGTAGCAATGCCTAGCCTACTCTAGCATGCAGATACATGATATCGATATTAACATCACATAATGTAAGGGTATTTTGGGAAATCACCGTTCGGGCGCGGACTGATCGTACACACATCTCTTGCTCTGCGTCTTTTCAAAAATCTTTTAATCTTTTGAAAATTACATCTCAAATCCTCAGTTTGAGTTCAAATACGCCCGAAAGTGTACTCGAATCCCTCAAACCAAGGCTCTGATACCAAATTGTAATGCCAAGAATTTAAAAATAATTTTTCACATTTAATAAAGACAAACTTCATTTAATATTCATAAAAACATCATTGTTTGTAATTCATTTCATAACATATATAAAAACCCCAAGATCACATAATATAAAAATCCCGCGTGTGTGCACTGATCAGGCCGGCGCCTTCCTACGATCCTCACTAGTACCTGAAACAAATAACACCAACACTGTAAGCATAAAGCTTAGTGAGTTCCCCAAAAAACCATATAACACATATTAGCCACTCGAGGCTATAACTCTGTGGGTCCGTGCACCCATACTCTGTGAACCCTCAGGTTCTAACTCTGTAAACAAGCATAGCATAAATCACATAGAAGAATGCAGTGCAACACATAACATACATAGCATACAAATACTCTATCATATAGCTCTGGTTACCTACTCAAGGTACAGTATAGTGAGAAGACTCACCTCGCGTGTCTCGATATCTCACAACCTGGGAATCCCTCGTGCCCGATTCTCCGAGCTCTAATCCTCCTATAACATCATAATGTCCCTAGTTAACACTTTATATCTCTAATGTTGACTATCCCTAAGAAGTCAACACAGGTCCACTCTGTACGGTCAACGGTCAACGGTCAACTTTGACCGGACTCGGCGAGTGCTAGGGCGACTCGGCGAGTCTACACGTTCTCACCAATTCTCTAAGATTCCCTTTCTACACGTCGAGTCTCCCCCCTGACTCGACGAGTTCCTCCTAGAAGAATCGCGGGGCCACCCCGACTCAACTCGCCGAGTCTGAAGAACAACTCGGCGAGTCCCAGTTCGACTCAAACCACCTGTTAACCCTCTCTAACTCGCCCTGACTCACCGATCCAACTCATAACCCGGACAGGACCACTCTAAGGCAATCTTCAAGCTACTCGCCGAGTCTGTTCATCGGACTCGGCGAGTCCATGCCATGCAACCGCTCAAACTGCTTTCTAAGGTCAGATCTGCTCCGACAATTCACAGGTCTGGCCTTCCTAAACTGGTTCATCACGTAAAGCTCTCATTTCGGTGCTCATAATACACCCCATGACTCATAATTTATGTTTTGACCTAAGGCATAAGGATTCCAATCCAAAACCTCCATTGATTCCCGAAATGCTCAGGCATGGGACATTCTGGACTTCCAAGGGTCCCAATATAGGGTTCCAATCGCTTGGGGGACTAAGGAAACACTCAATCTAGCCACAAAAGGGTTCAATAAACCCTAAATCCATATGCACATCAACATAGAAGAATGCAACTCGAAAATATTACCTGAATAACGTTGCTCTGTGTCCCCAATCCTCAGAATGTGGCTTCTCTTGTTGTTCCTTTAACCAAGCCTCCTCCTCCTTGCAAAATAACACTTCCAAGATCAATAATGGTCTTCTACCTTGCTCCAGATGCTCACAATCGAATTAGGGTTTCTCTCAAAGGACTAGGATGAACAATGACGGCCATAAGGCCCCTTATATATGTCCCAAACCTGGACGGCTAGGGTTTCGCTAAACAGCGCAGACTCGACGAGTCCATATCCGGACTCGTCGAGTCCAATCGCGAACCCGCGACCAGATCCGCGATCCTACTCGGCGAGTCTGAGCTCCAACTCGCCGAGTCCCCTCTTGAAACACCCAAAAATCATAAATATAATGATATCTGTAATTCCAGGCTGTTACATTTTGCAGGGACAATGTTTCACAGGGGACAAGGTTCCAGTGGACGCCAAGGAGATTTTCCTTGGTTGAATTTCCCTTAAATCGAATCCGCTTCAACCATGACGAGATGGAAGAAGAAATTAGCTGAAGTCAGAAAGAAAGAAATTTACATGCCCAACATAATTGATTGGGGTCGGTTTCAAAGTGTGCGTTATGAAGATGAGTTGGCTCCTTATTTTTTAAAGGAGTTTGCTTACGAGGGGGAGACGATGGTTTGCGATGGGTGGAGCCGGGTCTTTCGTATTCAAGAGCCGGTGTACCGGGAGCTTTGCTTGGAATTTTTCTCCACGGTATCTTTTCATGGAGGAGATGACTGCTATCACCCGACGAGTGTCAGTTTCTGCCTTGGGGGCAAGTTTCATCAGTGCTCCGTTGTTGATCTTGATGGGTTTTGGTCCTAAGAACATCCTATGTGCTCATACAAACGCTAATGCTTGGATCTAGGTTTCTCTATTGTACATACAAGTTATCCAAGACTATAAACCCTAATTCTATCATACAAGTAATCATATTAACATAAGAATAGGTTTAAGATGTTACCTTGATTGTTATGTAGCAATAAGAATCCCAAATCTCCTTGTATTGACTTTGGAAAGCATAGAGTCACAATTTTCACTCCTCTAATGGTTCACAAACACCATAAGCAAGAGGATGAAGAGGAGAGAGGATGGAGGCTTCCCAAAAATGTCTACAAACCCTAGAGGAGTCTTAGCCACGTTTTTAGGTCATAAGGGATCTATATATATAGGAGGCTATTAGGGTTATCTATCATGGAAACCCTAATTTGGATGCTTAAGCCCAAAGCAACCCACAGACTCCTTTAATTAGGGCCTTGGACGATTTCCTTATGGGTTTCCCCATATAATTCGTCCACTCCTTAATTTAAGACAATCCATGGCCCAAATTGCAATTATCTTATAATTACAATTCCAATCCCTTAAGTTTAATTAATCTCTTTTAGTCACAAAACTAATTACCAATTAATTATCGACTAGTATTAATTAAACAATATGATTTCTCCTTTAATATATGATTCCCATAATATATTAATAAATCATATTTAATCCTTTCTCTCCATAATTCATCCCATTAAGTTGATTTGGTGAAGGCAACCCAAAAGGACCATGCACCATCGGGTCAAGTACATACCAAAATAGTTATGGACTTAGACACTAATCCAACAGTCTCCCACTTGGATAAGTCTAATAACTATTCTGCATATGACTTCAGATCCTGATCTGCAATCGTAGCTTTCCAAAGCCGCTGTCAACTCTGATCCTATCAGATACGCGTGTCCTTAGATAAGGGATCATATATTTCTCCATTCTAGATATCATATGAGATATGATTTCAAATCATTCTCTTTGTACTATATCTCGATTCCCGATTTATGACGACTGACTAATTGAACAAATCAAATTAGCCCTAGCCCGGCCGAGCATTTACGTTTGTCATCACTAAATCATCGAGGGGCCCAAAGATATCGCTTTTATCCTACCTTGGATAAAAGGAACGGATAAACTTTGATACAATGCTTGCTTGCACTTACTCACCGAATCACACACAACAATATGTTTTATAACACCAAGTTACTAGTGCGTTTACATATTATCAATGTGCAACCGATTTTCAAGATACAACTCACACATCTTGGTTTCAAGAATATAAGATGTTATCGTCTCACCAATCACTCGTGATACAATTCATGGAGTGATCCAAGTGAGCATGAGTTTAATCCAATGCTCAAATCATATTCATAAGCACTCATGAACGTTGCAGCAAACATTTGCTTATGTCTAATACTCTTTTAGACAATCTACACACCAATTCATGACAGTCTTTGTTCATATCTAATTCCAACATATGAACGACTGTGGCCCGTTCGAATAATTCGATTATTCTTAATAAACTCAATTATTCTGGAAGTCAAAACATGCAAATGTGAAACACAAGAATAATACTAATCCCATATGGCCTCAAATCTTTGAGTATAAATAAAACTCCTTTTATTTATCACCATATCGATTACTCATTATTTGTCGTTTCGGGTAATCTACTTCTTACTTGAATTACTACACTTGTCCCATGCTCTTAGCATGCACACAATGTTTACCTATGGTTCTTACTTTTGTGAAATAGATCAAATTGAACACATTTCCAATCATTCTCATTTCACAACTCCAAATCCTTTTTCATAAGTGTAAGAATATCAAATTCTTGTCACTTATAGAATATGTTAGATTCTAACATTTTATGCAATGATCCTTTTGTAATGTCACTGCACCAAAGTCACAAAGACTATTGCCAATTACAAAATCTTCTATCGGAGATTTTTACAAGACAATTCCTTAGATATGATGTCTCTCACTCAAAGTACATTCCTTTGAACATCCTTTTGCATAAAAGTTTCTAATCTAGACATAGATTTTCAATATTCAATTCCCAATATGGACACGCTTCCATATTTTCCATATGACAACTCATTCTTAATAGAATCTTATCTATTCATAATGATGTCGATATGGTCCATCCAATATCATGCTTCCAACTACTCACAAGCGACCAATCCTCATCAAACTTTGGATTTTCCTTTGATAGTTGTTTAATTATTTTAGTCAAAACCAATTCTAGTCCCTTTTCCCACTAAATGCGCTCGACATTTGGAAAATTTTAGAATGGTCAAACATTAAAGCAATTGCAATCGATCCTATACCCGAAGGGTATGGGACACGACGTATAATGTTTTATTTGCTATGTTCTCAAAATTCGAATTGTGAAGAGGAATGTCGTAATCATAATCGAAATTTTAAGAACACACTATGTACCCTTGACTAAATTTATTAACATTCCACAACCTAAGCCTTTAGATTTGAAATGAAGCATAATATTCTCTCCCTTAATTATAGCAAAACATCTTTACAACCCTTACGACTTTGCAAGGTATAACACTTGTTTTCTATAATTAATATTGCCAACTTGCAATACGTTCCATAATAATCATACAATCATAAATTTTATGCTCCCACTATCATGATGATTTCTATAAAACATAACACTTATGCTCCCACTAGCTTTGACATGTATTCAGAAACAGCTTAACTTTCAGAAAAACAATGCTTATTGAATTTCCTAAGTTCATGTTTCTAATACTTAGTGCTTTGATAATCTTTTATCAAGGCTTCTTGAACTTATACACCTTTGCCTTAGATAGTTCATATGTGTGTCTAAACAATTAAGACTAATTGCCAAACCTCACAATTCAAATCATGGAAAGGGATACCGTAACCATAATCGAATTCGAGAATGCAATTTTACAATCACTATCTTCTTAAAATCTTTCTTAGTGAAAGCATTTCCTCACAATCATTTTCATGAAGGAGGAAATCTTATGACACTTAGATTTAACGGTGTATTTGTTCCTATCCATGTGAATTTGTCAAAACCAAAGTTTACGACAAATTCAAACTCATATGGATCAAACTTTCTTAATCTTGATTTCTTGTCTTATGGTAGCACAGCTGCCCACCATGTCTTCCAAGTAGTTAAGCAGCTCACCTTTTCCTATCAATGTACTTTCCATTGATCAAGGTCCTTTCCTTTTATGCATTCAAATGAGAACTCATAGGACTCACATGCATAATTAACTCGATTGGATTGACACAGAAACAAAATAATGTCAACATGATAGGTTGTAAACCTCAACTCGTGTGCTAGTGATGATAGATAAGGTTTATTTGATTTGTTCTTGAAACCTTTCAAGACCATTAAGACTCCCACTGACTCTTTGACATATAAGATTCTCTTGTCAAAACATTTCTTGACAAACAAATATTCAAGAGTTAGTGTAGCTTTTATCAAAACACTTCATAAATTTGGTCCTAGTTGGTCTTTGTCTTATCCAAGACATCACAACTTTCCACATTTGATGAATGTTATAAACCATTTTAATACTTGTCACTCAATGTCACAATCTTAACTTTAAGACTTGTTATTGGAACAAAGTATGATAGACTTCTTGATTTAACCATTTCTTCAATCCTTGATTCCTCTTCTTAAACATACAATTGTGCTAAGATTTACTTAAAGGATCAATTGAGATATGGTTCTTAATCATTAAGACCTATCATAAAGCATAAAAGGTACTCTCCCTTCTTCTTAGAATGGAGAAACTTTTATCTTTCTGCCTACTTGATTCTTCTTATTCGTTCTGCTATCGATTTAACTTTTTCAATCAATTCAGAATTACACTTAATCTTGTAAGTATAATCATATTTACTAAACCTTTAGTAAATCAAGACAAATATCTTTGTTACTCTTATGGTGGACTTGATCAACACGCAACTTTGTGTATTCGATCTCCAAGTCCTTCACTTGACACTTTGTCAATGAATTTGTCTAACTTCCAAATATGAAATTTCTCATTGATCGTGCAACCAAGTTGCATGATTCCAAGTTTCTGCCTAATTGAAACTTGGGCGATGAGAAACTCTCCCTATTTGGTAAATTCTCGACTTTCCATAAATAACATAATAAGAACCAAATCCATTATTTCTAATAATAGAAACATCCAAACATCAATTTTTCATATACGCCATTGCAAGGATAAATAAATAATATAAAATCAAAATTTATTTTATTGCGGAAAAATTTTGTCCTTATAATGCAATCCATTGAAAAACTATGCTAATACATCTTTTTTAGCAATCTAATTCTAACTCTAAGTAGTAGCTCAAGAATCTAATCTTCTAGAAATGCGATAGAAATCCATTCTTTCATGGTTAGATTCTGCTCACTTCTTCCCTTAAGCTTTCTTTCTTTTCTTCGATCCTACAAAACATCAATTGTAATCTTATCACATTATGTATTAAGAATCTAGAATAGAAGCTTAAAAGAGTTAGTTAATGGATTTTACCTATATTAGAGCCATACGTTTCGACTCTCCCATCTCTTAGATCTCTTAGGTAAGCGGGGCAGCTTCGTCTCCAATGCCCTTTCTCTTGGTAATAAAAGCAAATTGACTCTTTTGGAATAGGATATGGAACTACTTCAGACATTGCCTTTCTCTTATGATCAAACTTTTCGATCATAGCATGTCTTTCGTTGCCATTGTCTATATCCATAGAGGTCTTGAAGATAGATTCACCAATCAACTTTGCTTTTCTATTGCGCCAAACCATTGCTGATTCAGCAACAATAAGCATATAGGTGAGATGTATAAGGATCACGTCGCGGTTTATCATATAGTACTCTCTTACGAACTCACTATATAAGTTAGGAAGTGACTGAAGAACCAAATCAACAGCCATCTCCTCACAGACAACGGATCCCAATATTCTTAACCTATCAATGTGTGACTTCATCCCTAGGACGTGTGCACACACTGACTTTCCTTCTTTATGTTTACTTGCCAAAAGGGCTTGAGTGATCTTGAACTTTTCAAGTCTTTGAACTTGTGGGTTAGGGAGAATAATTGGAGGAGGAGGAAGTGAAGTATGATCTCTTGTTCCTCGATCGAATCGTGGAATATCATCTTCATGTGGAATTCTTGTTCCACAGGATTTGGGAAAACCATAGTTGTCGAACTTTGACATCTATAATACAGGAGAAAAACGAATTCAAGTTAGTTGATTGATTGAGTCCTCAGTAAATCACCCAAATGAGATACTAAGGCTAGGACCCAACACAATATTCCACAACTCGGGAGAGGGATGCCGTAACCCTAATTGCAGAATATTTGAAGGTAAGTGAATGACGATTCACTAATTTCCACCATGAAAAACGAAAAAGAAATTTAAGTTTTAAATCTATGAAAACTCCTAGATCCTATGAGATTCATTGAACATTTCAATGGCATGTTTAAATCTCGATATGCCCCTCTTGTTTGTGACTGGGATGCCGAGGATCACAAAGCGGGTGTGAATAACCATGCAAACTTACATGGTGCCTCACATGTTACAATCACCTATTCGATGTGCCGGTAAACCACACACGCTCCACCGAACTATGACAAACATTGAGTCACCCTTTGCTACCTTTGCTTAGACCCATTTAGTGTGCCGGTAAACCACACACACTCCACTAACGTCTTCGCAAGGGCACAAAGTGTAATTTCATGGAATTGCATCAATTCACTTTTCCTAAGTAACTAAGATTGGGAATTTGAAAAACATTTAGTTACTTTAGTAATTCATTATACTTATAATGGAAGGTTTCGTCCTATCCTACCCGTTCGGCTAACGACCCTCCACTAGTCAAGAGTGCGGTGGGTAAGAGTAGATACCCATTCAATCGCCATTTTATAGGCAATTTCCTTAAACACCCCTTATAGACCAGCTTCGTGAATGAGGCCTACTAACGGTAAGACTGACTTTTACTCATACATATATATAATGTTAGACTTTTAATGTTATATATAGTATAGGGTGTATTTTACACTTTTAAAATACTAGGTGGTTTAATTTAACAATTATATTTTTAATTCAATTAAATTGTTATCCTAAACTTTTATGGATTTATTAAACCTCTTTTAATTATACTCCTTAATTAATTAATAAAACCATAAGGGTATGATTTGAACTTTTTCAAAACATTACTAGGGTTTTAGAATTTAACATTCCTAATTAAACTTTTAATCAACTTTTAAATTCCAAAACTTGAGGGCAAGTTTTGAAACATTTCAAAACATTAGGGTTTAGAATTTAAATATACATCAAAATTAAACTATTTAATAAAAATTTAAATTCCAAAACTTGAGGGCAAGTTTTGAAACCTTTTTCAAAACATTAGGGTTTTAACTATTTAAATTTCAAAACAACAAAACTATTAGGTTCAAATTTAAACTATAAAACCTAAAGGGGAAAATATGAAACATTTTATAACACAAGGATCAAATAAAAAATAATCTAAAATTAACATATAATCACATAATTATCCATATTTGATTTATTTAATGATTTCTTGCAAAACAATTTGTCAATTTAATCAAAATAATTAATCAATTATCACATAAGGAAACAAATATTTTATTAATTGATAAATATCTTCAATTAGATCAAGAATATAGTCAAATATATCATAAAATCGGATTTATATTGATCTAATATGATAAGGTAACCATCCATAAGCAAAAACAGCAAGAAATCGTGAAATATGCTCCATCTGACGAGTTGAATCGTCGAGTCAAGCATGGACTTGTCGAGTCTGCATGGACTCGGCGAGTTTAGCTATGGACTCGGCGAGTCCAGCCTCCAGAAACCAAAAAATCGAATTTTTCAAACATATCAAGCATCAATACAATAGAAACCAGTCTAGGCTCTGATACCACTGATGGGTTTTGGTCCTAAGAACATCCTATGTGCTCATACAAACCCTAATCCTTGGATCTAGGTTTCTCTATTGTACATGCAAGTTATCCAAGACTATAAACCCTAATTCTAGCATACAAGTAATCACATTAACATAAGAATAGGTTTAAGATGTTACCTTGATTTTTATGTAGCAATAACAATCCCAAATCTCCTTCTATTGACTTTAGAAAGCATAGAGTCACAATTGTCACTCCTCTAATGGTTCACAAACACCATAAGCAAGAGGATGAAGAGGAGAGAAGATTGAGGCTTCCCAAAAACATCTACAAACCCTAGAGGAGTCTTAGCCACGTTTTTAGGTCATAAGGGATCTATATATATAGGAGGCTATTAGGGTTATCTATCAAGGAAACCCTAATTTGGATGCTGAAGCCCTAAGCAACCCTTGGACTCCTTTAATTAGGGCCTTGGATGATTTCCTTATGGGGTTCCCCATAGAATTCGTCCACTCCTTAATTTAAGACAGTACATGGCCCAAATTGCAATTATCTTATAATTACAATTCCAGTCCCTTAAGTTTAATTAATCTATTTTAGTCACAAAACTAATTACCAATTAATTATCGACTAATATTAATTAAACAATATGGTTTCTCCTTTAATATATTATTCCCATAATATATTAATAAATCATATTTAATCCATTCTCTCCATAATTCATCCTATCAAGTTGCTTTGGTGAAGGCAACCGAAAAGGACCATGCACCATCGGGTCAAGTACATACCAAAATAGTTATGGACTTAGACACTAATCCAACAGATCTTGCTTGTCGGATGGGTATTTATGACCGGTCATTGGTCTCGACCACTATTTTCCGCGCCTTTATGGAACGCTCTCACAAAGTGTTCCCCGATGGAGTGACGAGCACGGGTTGGTGGAACACGATCGCCAACAAAGTGTACATTCCAAAGTCAGCCCAGGAGGGAAGCATTCGGTCGCCTACACACCGTCTTATTCATCGCCTTATTTCCACCACCATTAACCAACAAAAGGATGATGACAAGGTTTCTAACCTTGATGTTTTTTACTTATGGAGCATTATCACACCAGACGCTTTTTGCAATATTCCTTGGTGTTTGGCTTCATATTTGGCGGAGGGTGCAGTCAAAGACGGCAAGACATCGATGATTAATGGTGGTATGTTTGTCACACGGCTCGCCAATTCGTTTGGGTTGATGACCCACGACACGTGGAATTTGATGACGATGATTACTACCCCTCCATTCAATCCCATTCTTTTTAGGAGGGCTAGGATCATTGAGGACTATGGTGGAGGTCATTATGCTATCCCGCATGATGATCCTGTTGTTGGTCCCGAGGCGCCGGGAAGGAGGGTCCGATCGAGGCGAGAGCAAGATGTAGAGGAGGAACCGCTGGTGATTCCGGTAGACAATGATGAAGTACCAACGGATTGGTACAATGTTGAGATGAGGAGGTTACAAGATCAAATGGCACGGTGTATAAACTTTAGCAATCAATCCCACATTTGACTTTTTGACCACTTCAACATTCCGCATATCGATGGTGGTAACTTCCCATATATTCCGTCTTGGGAAGAGGTGATCAATGCAAGAAGGAGTGGCGCGAGTGGAAGTGGAGCGGCGCATGATCATGACGATGAGGAGGAGGATTAGTTCTTTATCTTTTTTTATTGAACAATTTTTATTTTTGTTTTTCTTATTTGGTGTGTTTTGGAATTTGTTAAGACTTTTACTGTTTTGCTTGATGTTTGATTGCCTTGATGATTTTCAGAATTGGATTAGGAGTACTTGCATAGAAGGGCTTAGAGTTGTAGAGTCAAGAGAGTTATAAAGAGTGAAAGAGAGAGTCAAGAAAGGGAAGCGTTAGAGTCAAAGTGTCGATTCCGGTCCTAAGGGACATGAGCGAGTGAGTCTAGAAGTGATGAGAAATTTTGAAGATTTATTAAAGGCTGGAACAAATGCAGAATACCATTTTTTTCATCCAACGGTCTACTCGTCGAGTGCACTAAACTGACTCGACGAGTCGCCTTGTATTCTTGCATATTCGAACCTGTCCGTGCTTATACTCGACGAGTCGTATATATATGACTCGATGAGTCATTCATTTTTATACAAAAGGACTGCTGATTTGATGCTGCTGCGTGTGCCACTTGACCATTTATTCTTCCATATCGATTCTTGAAGATCTTACACTGTTTTCCCTGCATATTTGGATCTGCCACACGAGATTTTGACACCCAAGTCATGGATGAGCTGTTCCCATGGCTGAAGTCAATTGAAGTTGGAGCTGGAAAGAAGAGTTATCAACCTATCGATTGCTACCCCAGGGGAGTTTGTTCCAATTCCCTCTATATTTGCATTTTTATTTTTTGCATAATATGCAATGAGGGCATTGCATAAAATAAGTGTGGGGTAGGGGGTTAGTCACATATTAGAAAATTTAGAATCTTAATTTAGGCTAATTTTAAAAAAAAATTGTTGCATACCAAAAATATTACTTAGGAGTTAATTTAAGAAAATTTTGGTAAAAGCAAATTAGGATTCCATGTTAGAATTGTGTTGATAATTGCATGAAAACCCAAATGTTTAGTTGAGCGTATACACGTTCTAGTGCATTTGTGGCTTCCTTATTCCAGTGAAATCCTGGGACAAAAACACGACCCCGCTTAGCCTGAGGGATGCAATATGTTTAGCAACCTAAACCTGAAATGTATCCAGGAACATTATTATCGTTAGCCAATAAAGGTTGAGGTTGAGCGCCCCTGCTTAAGCATGTAGGTTTTTGAGTGAAAAAAAGTGAGGTACATGTTAAAAAAAAGAGAAAAAAAGAGAGAATTGGAAGAAAAGTTGTAAGAATTTTGGAGCAATCAAAGTGAAGATCAAAAGATCAAAATTCCAAGAAATTCAAAAAGTTGAAGATACCAAAAATCAAACAATAAAGGTGGTGAATTCAAAGAAATCAAAGATCAAATTATCAAGGAAGTGAAGAATTCGAAAGAGCTCGATAGTGGTATCATAAATTGTAATTCTAGATTATGTATGCTTGGGTTGCTCAACTAAAAATACCTTGAGGGTAAGAGGTTTTCTGCGGATGGATTCGGAGGGATGCATAAAATGAGCATAGTTCGGGGTGAGTGGGCGAATGTTTATGAGGATTGTGAGTATTTGGAGTATGGGGGTACTTAGGACAATTTTAGACACAAATGCATGCGTTGCAGTCTTGGCATAATGGCTGGGTTAGATTGGGGTTGTCATATGTGATTCTAATGTTTTAAAATTCAGTTTTGCTTGGAGGCAAGCAAAAGTCAAGTGTGGGGTATTTTGATATGTGCATATTTAGTTCATATTAAGTGTAGATTTTTATTCATTTATTAGCTAAATTATTGCATTTCGTGGACAAAAGGTACTTAAAAGTGTTTGAATTATGTTTTCAATCCAAAAATGAAGCTCGGAAGCAAAAGGAAGCAGGAGAAGCGGTTAAGAGTTCGAGAATGGAACAAAGAAGAAAAACACTAAAAATAACACCTACTCGACGAGTAGGGTCGACTACTCGGCGAGTCCACACGAAGATTCGAGAAGATAAAGACTCGGAAACCCAGAGACTTATCACAATACAGGGATTGAGAGATGCACTCGACGAGTCGGCACCTGACTCGACGAGTCGATTTGCATATATAAAGATAACTCCTCAGAACGATGGGGGAGAATTTTGGAACGATTCTGAAGAGTTTAGCTGCGATTAAGAAGTCAGAAAAACCCTAGAGGACGAAGATACAAGCTAGAATCCAATTCCGAAAGAAGAATTGAGGCAAATTTCATCATTCTACTTAATCTTTTGTTTTGTCATTATGGTTAAACAATTAGAATTTGTTTGTTTGCTATTATTTACTTCAATCATGAGCTAAAAATTTTAGACTTCTGTTTGGGGATACAAAATTGATACTATGGTTTGATTATTGGTAGGATTAATTCTAAATTGGTGATTTTTGTTATTTTAGCTTGCTAAAGAACCTTGTGTGTGAATAATAATTAATTTTCTGTTAAAAGGAAGGTAATTAAATAGCATGAACATCTTTTGATTATCAACCTCATATGCTATGTGACCACTTTGTCGTATGTCTAGGATTAATGAACATGAAACTAGAGTTAATAAGAAAATTAAGTAAATTCATGTGCAAGCTTGTGTGATGACCATCAACAAGAAGTTAATTAAAGGACCAAATTAGTTAACTATTACAAGTCTAAATTAACCCGAATAATTAATCCAGTGAATTTAATTAAATTAGACAACTGGACACTATTTAAGTTAGTTTATTTGCTAAGGATTAGTGTAGTGAACGCGAATCTAATCACTTGAATCGGTAAACAACAAAAGAATTAATCCATTGCACCATTACCTTGAAATCAACCATAGGATCAATTGAGTTGAACTAAACAGAAGTTCCTTCCCATTATTGAATCTAGTTAATTCTTTGTTTTTCTAAGTTTTAGATTAAATAACAGTTAGGAAGTTTCTAGTCTTGTGAAACTAGAGAAAACCCCCTACTTATTAATTAATTTAGATAAAATTAGTTTTTAGTTTTAATTTACCGTTCCCTGTGTTCGATACCCTACTTATTTAACTATACCACAATTGATAGGTCCACTGTCTTTGTGTGTTTATTTTATAATTAAAAGTAGGTTTAAAACTAAGTGAGTTTGCACACACATCACTCTCCTAAATCAACTAATGACTCTAATATTTATTCATCTTCTGTTTGTGATAAATAGGATATGTCATGGGAGAGAGTACCGTGAAAGGATGAAAAAGTTCAACCCAGTTTCAAAATGGACTGGGTTCCAAAGACCAACTGATCCCGCTCTGTGTCGGAGCAGCTACAGAGGCATATCATCAGACTTCGGTTTGTTGGTAGTGCCTGTTCTTGGCACTTGATAGGGGACATCTCTCAACTGTACAACATTCCAACATTTGTTTGAGAGTATGTGTCCTTTGCGGGAAGGGAAGAAAGGAAGGGATCACATGGGGTTTGTGCTTAATGACATGAAGAATTTTCGGATCTGTTTTGAGTTTACGCGTGCTGTTCTCAGACCTTCCGGATGCAAATTCAATCGGTGACTTACGGTTTGAGTTTTCTTCTCTATACTCCTGAGTTTTTCTTAAGCTGATTTGCTTTAAAGACAAATTTTTGTTTTAGGATAGTTTAAATTTTCACATTTACTTTCGTTTCTCTCCTATGCACAAATTTAGGGGGAGAAATAAAAACAAAACAAAAATTAGAAAATTAAAAAAAAAATATATTATGTTGGTTATGGAATGTGCTTGAGGGAGATATTTTGGGAAGTGATATTATCAAGTGATAACATGCAATCTAAGTCTGTATAACATACCCAAAGTTGAAGGGTCTATGCTCTGATTTGATGCGTCGGTAGGCATGAAAGATTCTAAATGGACATGACTAGGTGCAGATGAACTTAAGGAATCTATAGACTTGACAAATCTTGACCTAATTAGATCCGTTCAGCCTGACAATACGATGCTCGGATAGGATGAGCAGAGAGATATATATGGGAATCTACTCGTCACATTAATTGAACCCGTATCTGGAACCGTGGTTTAACTTTTCCTCCATGTGCGGATCCTGTCCTTAATTCCGGTATTGATGGGGAAACTGGTAAATTGTGATAAATTAGGTCTGTAGAAAATCATTTTCTTTCTTTCTGTCTGTTAGTCATATGTTACCTCCTTTGCGTGATTGGAAGAGATCCGACCTGGACTGTAACATATGCAACTCTATTTCTCTACATATTATACACACACACACACACATATATATATATATATATATATATATATATATATATATATATATGAAATTCCTCTTATTTGTTAGCCATATGTTGTCTCCTTTGCGTGACTAACAATCCGACCTGGTACACAGCATATGCACTATAGGTGATAATACTTTGAATCTATCTTCTCCCCTAATGATGGTCTGCTCATCCGATGTAAGGAGTACTCTGGAAGTCCTTGATTACTGGGGCATATCTGGAAGCGGGAAACATGTTCCAGTACAATAAAAATTGAACACTAAAAGATTGTCTATAGATCTCGCTGCTCAATTTAGGTGGAAAACAATATTCCTGGTCGTCGTCAGCTGAATGGTCCTTAAGATATAGTATCTAGAAACTTAGGATCAGATATAATATCTAGGAACTTAAGATCTGTAACGCCCATAGATCAGGGCTAGTCAATTTAGAGACGATAAGCGTCAAAAATGACTTTTTGATAGAAGATTATTTAGAATGAATAATCTTAACTAAGTTGTATTATATGTTACAAGGATTCCGTACATATAAAGAATGCCCAAATCTGACTTCGTATGAAGAAGTTATGATTTATCGAATTTTCGGCTTAGCGGTATGCAGCCTGAAATACTCGATTTGAGATCGAGTGGTTTTTACCCAAAACAATCTAAACGAGAATCGAAGATCTCATTGTTGGTATCGAAGGGATGAAAAGTTAGGCGAGAACGGACGTCAAACGAAGAAGTTATGAATTTATAACGAAGTTTTTCTGTCCCGGCCTATTAAAAATAAATAATAAAAATAAAGTCAAAATTAGCTGACGGAGTCTTAACGAAAGTTGTAGAGCGTACTCTCACCTACGCGTGGATATAAAGAACGTCGAAAACGGAGTTAGTATGAAGAAGATATGAATTTTCGAAGTTTATTAAATAATTAATAATTAAATTTAATTATTAAATCCGGCATTATCCGAAGATGAGTCATCGCACTCATCCGAAGTACGCCCAACGTACAGCGAAGCATGACACACCTCGCACTCGAGTTCTTCGGATACGTAAGCAATGACGATTTCGGACCAGTACGCCCCGCGTAATGCAGTACGCCCCGCGTACTCCGAGGCTCCAGCCTCCTATAAATACGATGCGAGGGCAACCGATTCCTTTGCTACTTTTCTCTCTTTTCTCTCCCATTTTGCATCGATTTGCGTGCCAGAAATACCCCGAAGCCCCGGTAATATTCTCCAGCCCCGAAGCAAGTCTAGAGATCCCGAAGATCTCGAGAAGTGCGGTTCTTGAGCCGAAGCTCTACCCGCAAGAAGTTCAATTTTTGTGGAGATCTTCCAGATCTACCGAAGAATACTACTTCTGATCAAGTGAGTGTATACTACCTTTCATAAACACGATAATAATACAAGTATGGTTTGAGTATATTAAGTATATTGTTGTTTATATGCGTGAGTGTATAGTTACTTTCTTCTAACACATAAATATGAAGTATTTGCTATGAAATACGTGCTATGTGTTTATATATTATTTGTCTATTTGAGATGGGTGTGGAATTGATGTTTTATACAAGTGTTAAATGATTCAAACTGTGTAAGTATTTAAATCTACGAAAATGTTGGCTAGAACTTGGGTAGATGGGATAATTGGTGACTATGGAGTTAGCGCCTATTGTATAAACCTTGGCGACGATGTGACTTCGTGCCTATTTGATGAACGTTGGCGACTATGGAGTAAGCGCTTGTTGAGTAAACCTTGGCAACTATGGAGTTAGCGCTTGTTGAGTAAACCTTGGCGACTATGGAGTTAGCGCTTGTTGAGTAAACCTTGGCAACTATGGAGTTAACGCTTGTTGAGTAAACCTTGGCGACTATGGAGTTAGCGCTTGTTGAGTAAACCTTGGCGACTATGGAGTTAGCTCTTGTTGAGTAAACCTTGGCGACTATGGAGTTAGCGCTTGTTAAGTGAACCTTGGCGACTATGGAGTTAGCGCTTGTTAAGTGAACCTTGGTGACTATGGAGTTAGCGCCTAATAGCTATGGATTTAGTACTTGATAAACAAACTTTGACAGCAATGGATTTCGTTCAAATGCCTTAGGAATAAATGAATGAAGGATAGTTGGTTCTTAGGGTAAAACCTTAAGAAGATAATGGGGATGGGTAATTGGGTTGATTGTTTGTTGATTAAATGTAACAATTATATTATTGTGGGTTGAAAACCCTATATGCTCACCAGGCTCCCAAGTCTGACCCACTCAGTTTTCTTTTCATTATACGTAATGGCACAAGGGTATAAGTTGGCGGACTTGATGAGAGATTTTGGATTATAGATTAGTAGTCATAAATAACTATTGTAAGGTCTATTTTATATTGTTTATGCTTTTGGTCTGTATCGAACATGACATCCCAAGCTTTTATTATTTAATGAAAATACATTCTCTTTGAAAAATGTTTGGATAAATGGTTATCATATTTTTGTTTTTGGGAACAAATTCTGCAACATTTTTCTTTAAACGATTACTCCGATTTTAAAAACAAAGCATAAACAAATCGGTCTTTTCTGGCCGTGAAATTGGGGATGTCTCAGTTGGTATCAGAGTCTTAGTTTAAGCGAACTAGGAATATGGATTTATTTCTAGACTTAAACTTAGAATGATAAGCAATGATTGTGAGTTGAGTGTGTCCATTATATTTTAGGTAGTACACCTAAATTGACACAGGCAGTAGTTTATTTTAGGAAAATTGCCTAAAATGCTATTATGTGCTAATTGTTATATGTTTTCCATATATGATGTTAATTGTTCGGATCTATGGTCTGTTGCCCACCGGATCTGGAAACCTTATGTCTTTAGGATTCTAAGCGCGTGTCTACGATATTAGAACTAGCATGTAAACGTTTCGGAGTGATAAGGATGATTTGAATATCTATCGTGAATAAGGATCTAATTTCACCTTATTCGGTGTATACATCAAAAATGGTGAGAACGAGGAGTGGAGTTGGAAATGCTGATGAAAACAGGAATCAAATACCAGTAATTGAACAAATACCTGTTGTAGCAGCAGCGCCTGAACCAATGACAATGGCCGGAGTTCAAGTGATGATCCTGACAATGTTGAATAATCAGATGGAAGAAACCGAACGTCTGATCAGGCAAAATCGTGAAGAACTATCAATTCAAGTTGAAGAGCCCGAAGTAAATGGAGGGCAGTCTGAAGGAGGAAACTACAGTGGGACCGTTGGTCAAGCCAACCCACCAATAGTTCGCCAAAACAACCAGGGTGGAGGAAATGGAGGACGTGGATGCAAGTACAAGGATTTCATGGCATCCAAACCACCATGTCTTTCTGGGAGCCCGACACCGGTGCAATTCATGGATTGGATCTCCGAAATGGAGACAATGTTTGAAATTGTGTAGCAACAGACAGAAGACCGCTCTTGCAATCCCTCTGTTAAAATCTAGAGTACTGAGCTGGTGGAAGTTACTGGCCGGTTCGATGCCCAAGGGGGAAGCTAGCAAGATGTCTTAGGAAGAGTTCATGGTGCAATTGAAAATGCAATACTGCTCTGAGCAAGATCTTCTGGAAATCAACAATGAGTTCCAGAATCTGAAGAAAGGAAAATTGAGTGTCACTGAATACGCTACGAGCTTTACGGAGAAGATGAAGCTTATTCCATACCTAATTCCAACTGAACTTTCAAAGGTCAACAAGTTTGCCAATGGATTACTAGCGGACTTTGGTCTGATAGTCAAGCAAGGAACCACTCTGAAAGCCGCCATCTGGGCAGCCAAGAATGTTGAGACCCAAATAAAAGAAAAGGGTCTGGAAAGAGCTATAGTTGGAGAGAAAAGGAAGCGTGAAGGATCTTCAATAATCGACAAAGAAAGCAAATTCTCGAAATATGAGGGAAGAGATGAAGCTAAGTGGTGTGAGAAGTGTAAGAAGAAACACTTCGGGAAATGTAGCGAGGAGATGACTTGCTACAAATATGGGAAGACAGGGCACTGTGCCAACAAGTGCGCACCCATTAAGAAGGTGTGCTATAGATGTAACGAAGAAGGGCATATTTCTAAAGACTGCCCAAAGAAAGACACACCTCCACAGCCAAGGGCATTCCACATGTTCCTCAACGAAGCAGAAAAGGATGGGAGGATTAAAAGATGAAGACTTCATATTAACATATAAAGTATGTATCAGGAAGCATAGCCTGTTAGAGGCATAGTATAGGGTGAACTTGAACTTTTGTGTAATAGTTTCAAGAATTAATATAAACCCTAGTTTTGTTATCTGATGTGTTGAATGATTATATGATTTATGTATGGTGACTTGGTTAACTGCGAGACAATGCTTGGGACGAGTATGAGTAGGTGTGAACGGTAGTAGAGATCTATACTACCGAAAGCACAGGACTCGCACTTGGATCAGGGAAAGTCGCAAGGTTACCAAGAAGCTAGAAATTGTTTCCGTTTTATTCAAGCATGTCATTACCATTGTTTCGGTAATGACTAGTAGGATGATGGTTATTCCGACCCTAGTGGTCATATTAAATTGAGTCCAACTACGATGAGAGGTCATCAGGACACAACCCATCGGTTAGTTACAATAGATAAATGAATGTATTTATCTTAAGAAAAAGAAGGAGTCCAGAATAAGGATTTATTTTGTAACTTGAAGGTTACGATTTAAAGTCCAACATAGTAAGAAGAGAAGATGCAAGATTGAGCATCAAGGTTATTACTTAGGATGGAGAGATAACTTATGGAGTCAGTATACGAATCCTATTTCGTTGATGATTCCGGGACGTAACCATCCTAAGGGGGAGATAATTGTAACGCCCGTAGATCAGGGCTAGTTAATTTAAAGACGATAAGCGTCAAAAATGAGTTTTTGATAGAAGATTATTTAGAATGAATAATCTTAACTAAGTTGTAGTATATGTTACAAGGATTCCGTACATATAAAGAACGTCCAAATCTGACTTCGTATGAAGAAGTTATGATTTATCGAATTTTCGGCTTAGCGGTATGCAGCCTGAAATACTCGATTTGAGATCGAGCGGTTTTTAGCCAAAACAATCTAAACGAGAATCAAAGATCTCGTTGTTGGTATCGAAGGGATGAAAAGTTAGGCGAGAACAGACGTCAAACGAAGAAGTTATGAATTTATAACGAAGTTTTTCTGTCCCGGCCTATTAAAAATAAATAATAAAAATAAATCAAAATTAGCTGATGGAGTCTTAACGAAAGTTGTAGAGCGTAGTCTCACCTACGCGTGGATATAATGAACATCGAAAACGGAGTTCATATGAAGAAGATATGAATTTTCGAAATTTATTAAATAATTAATAATTAAATTTAATTATTAAATCCGGCATTATCCGAAGAGGAGTCATCAGACTCATCCGATGTACGCCCCACGTACGAGCGTACGCCCCGCGTACAGCGAAGCATGACACGCCTTGCACTCGAGTTCTTCGGATACGTAAGCAATGACGATTTCGGACCAGTACGCCCCGCGTAACGCAGTACCCCCCGCGTATTCCGAGGCTCCAGCCTCCTATAAATAGGATGCGAGGGCAGCCGACTCCTTTGCTATTTTTCTCTCTTCTCTCTCCCGTTTTGCATCGATTTGCGTGCCAGAAATACCCCGAAGCAAGTCCCGAGATCCCGAAGATCCCGAGAAGTGCGGTTCCCGAGCCGAAGCTCTGCCCGCGAGAAGTTCGATTTTTGTGGAGATCTTCCAGATCTACCGAAGAATACTACTTCTACAAGCCGTAGTGCTGTTTGATCGTCTTCTGATCAAGTGAGTGTATACTACCTTTCATAAACATGATAATAATACAAGTATGGTTTGAGTGTATCAAGTATATTGTTGTTGATATGCGTGAGTGTGTAGTTACTTTCTTCTAACACATAAATATGAAGTATTTGCTATGAAATACGTGCTATGTGTTTATATATTATTTGTCTATTTGAGATGGGTGTGGAATTGATGTTTTATACAAGTGTTAAATGATTTAAACTGTGTAAGTATTTATATCTACGAAAATGCTGGATAGAACTTGGGTAGATGGGATAATTGGTGACTATGGAGTTAGCGCCTATTGTATAAACCTTGGCGACGATGTGACTTCGTGCCTATTTGATGAACCTTGGCGACTATGGAGTTAGCGCTTGTTGAGTAAACCTTGGCGACTATGGAGTTAGCGCTTGTTGAGTAAACCTTGGCGACTTTGGAGTTAGCGCTTGTTGAGTAAACCTTGGCGACTATGGAGTTAGCGCTTGTTGAGTAAACCTTGGCGACTATGGAGTTAGCGCTTGTTGAGTAAACCTTGGCGACTATGGAGTTAGCGCTTGTTAAGTGAACCTTGGTGACTATGGAGTTAGCACCTAATAGCTATGGATTTAGTACTTGATAAATAAACTTTGACAACAATGGATTTCGTGCCAATTCCTTAGGAGTAAATGAATGAAGGATAGTTGGTTCTTAGGGTAAAACCTTAAGAAGATAATGGGGATGGGTAATTGGGTTGATTGTTTGCTAATTAAATGTAACAATTATATTATTGTGGGTTGAAAACCCTATATGCTCACCAGGCTCCCAAGCCTGACCCACTAAGTTTTCTTTTCATTACAGGTAATGGCACAAGGGTATAAGTTGGCGGACTTGACGAGAGATTTTGGATTATAGATCAGTAGTTATAAATAACTATTGTAAGGTGTATTTTATATTGTTTATGTTTTTGGTCTGTATCGAACATGACATCCCAAGGTTTTATTATGTAATGAAAATACATTCTCTTTGAGAAATTTTTGGATAAATGGTTATCATATTTTTGTTTTTGGGAACAAATTCCGCAACAGTTTTCTTTAAACGATTACTCTGATTTTAAAAACAAAGCATAAACAAATCGTTCTTTTCTGGCCGTGAAATTGGTGATGTCTCAGGATCACATTGTTTTGTCACTTATAGTATGTCCTAATTTTGTCACAATTTTTCGTGTTTAAGTGGACAACAATACCGACGATCGACCAGACAAAGACGTGAAGATGGAAGATACCGATAAGCGGATAAAGGCTGTCTAAAAACTTTGATCCCAAATCATTCTCAAAGTTAGATATCATTTTATTTTTGTTAAATTTGTTCATAGTTTTCCTCTATGCACAAATTTTAGGGGGAGAATTAAAAATAATTCAAAAATCAAACAAAAATCAGAAAATTAAAAATCAAAAATAATGTTATTTCTTGTTCAGAAAATCCAAAAATATTTTTGTTTCTGTTTTTATTTTTCCAGATAATATAAAAAAAATCAAAAAATATTTTTTTTGTATGCTATTTTTTCTTTTAGTTTAGTTTTGTCTTGAAAAGTGATTTCACGCGTAGATGAGACTCGTGGAGACTATATTGAAGATCTTCTGAGACAAGGCTTCATCCGTGAGCATCGAAGAATTTTCATTCGAAGGAGCAAGAAATGAAGACTATTCTTCCATCATTCAATCTTTCAACCTCAGAAGTAAGGTGAAGCTGTTCTTGAAGATTATGTGACAGATTGCATTGAAGCCTCCTCAATCAGTCTGCTGCTATCTTAAACCTGCTGAAGTGATCCAGAAGATTATTTCTCTCCGTTGTTCTCTCTAAAGATTCTCAAGCTGAAAGTGCTATCTTTCAAGAATCTTTTCATCAAGCCTTCTCACCCAATGTGCGTTCAGAGTCAAATCTTGAAGAAAAGCCCAACCGCTCGAGATGAAGTCATTCATGAAGATTCATCAAGTTCATCTTGAAGTTGTGAAGAAATCAAAGATTAAAGCTGAAGCCAAAGCTCCCATTGATGATTGACAAGAAAAGCCAGCTACTTTTTAGGGGGAGTTTGTTGGGCCAATTAGAAAAGAAAGCTATAAACCAAGGGGGAGATTGTTGGGTCAAAAATATTGTTTATACTTTGATTTTCTAGGAAAATATATTTTAATGTAATGTTGTATGTGTTTGCGGTTTGTGTGTACGGCCGTACACGTGTGTACGGCCGCACACCCTGTGTACGACCGCACACCTTGTGTACAGCCGTACACAGGGTGTGTGGCTGTACACATGTGTATGGCTGGAGGTCCATATAAAGGAGTGCATGTGGGCGTGTACGGAAAAGAAGAAAAGGCTAGAGAAGACAAAGAAAGTTAGAGAGAAGAAGTGTGTGTGTGAATCTATTGTAACGAGCATCAATCATATTCATTCAATACATCATAGATTCTTCTTAATTCTTCTTCTCTTTTTCTTCTATTTTATCTGACATTATCCAATTGATTGGGATTCCGCACCATCAATACGGCCGTACACACAAACCGCAAACACATACAACATTACATTAAAATATATTTTCCTATAAAAGCAAAGTATAAACCATATTTCTTACCCAACAAAGTGTGAATGGCAATCCGAATCTTGGTGTTAACCAATCTCAACAACAAGTGCCTACTAGAAAGGACACACCTAATATCCCACCTAACATCCTAAAATGAAAGTTAAACGGGAGTTGTTCAACCCAAAGATCTACTAAGAGGCAACGAATTGGGACAGTCAGTACCCCAATCAGCTCTGCTGTTCCCAAACCAACCATACCCTACTGTGGAAATCTCCCGCACTGCAACAAATGCAACTACCATCATCATGGGGTCTGCCGAGTGCTGCATTGCACCAGATGCAATAGGAAGGGACATTACTCCTGCGGTTGTAGAACCCTAGTAAAGTTCATCACTCTGACTACCAATGCTTGGACGAGTCCAACCTGTTACCTCTGTGGAAGTTTAGGACATTTCAAAAGAGACTGCCCAACAAAAAAGAACAATGGGGAAACAGGAGGAGTCTGACCTCAGGGAATGAGGAAGCATCAACGAACCCTGCTATGTTTTGGTACGTTTTCGAAAATCCTTATAATTGTTCATAATTGCGATTAATTTCTCGTCCAAATTCAATTGCGACATTCTTATAAGATTTAAAAGCCCTAATGAACCAATTTATGATAACTTAGTGAATACGCTAGGGTCAGTTGTAATTATACACGGTTTGTGTACACCAAACGATCATAGGGAAATCTAGTAAGAACCATTTCATGAAAGTTCATAGATTCAAGACATCAGAACCCTCGTATTAGTAGTACCTGTTAATTTCGAATCAAACACAACAAAAACCAGAGACATGCACCCGGATGCATCAATGTGCTAACGAAACAATCTTTCTGGACGAACTTAGCGTGTGATTCTACGACGTCGTTCAGTTTAGTCTGATCGAGTCTATGTCATACTAAACCCTTTTGTCTTAAAATTGTTCGATTGCAAAACTCCTGTTGCTCGTAACGGCAAATTAGATGCGAACCTCGAAAATTCATCCCTCTTCGAAGCCCTCTATGGTCGTAAGTACAGATCCCATCTGTGATGGGCTGAGGTAGGTGACACGCAGCTAGTCAAGAGTCCAGTCCCCGGCAGCACTTTCGCAAGTCCTGAAATCATCCGAAAGACGACTGAGAAGATCGTGCAAAAGAGGCTACGCCGATGAGAGACAAAAACCATTGGAGTTGCAGATGGGTGGACGCGTCTCTTGCGGGTCTCACCCTGGAAAGGCCTGATATGCTTTGAAAAGCATGGAAAGCAAAAATCAAGACACGTTGGACCATCCAAGATCCTTGCTAGGATCGGTCTCGTAAGCATACAAACGCCAGTTACCCCAAGAACTTAGCAAAGTCCATCCCTTCTTCCTCGTGTCGAACCAAAAAGAGTGTCCGTCAGATGAGGCACCTGTGAATTCCCCTCAAAATCCAAAAGTTAGACGAGAGTCTACACTTTGTGTGAGAATCACCTGAAGTGACGGATCGAGAAGTCAAGCAAACGAAATAACGTCACATCCCGATAGTGAAGTTCCGCTGGAATGTTAAACAGGAACTCGGATTCACTTGGGAGCAAGAAGATTAGATGAAACCAAAGTATCCACATATCTTTCCAAATCCATGATTTGTATTTCATGTTCAAATTTCGGGACGAATTTCCCTCTAACAGGGGGATGATGTGACAACCCGAAACTTTATCCGGATTCACTTGGGAGCAAGAATATTAGATGAAACAGAAGTATCCACATATCTTTCCAAATCCATGATTTGTATTTCTGTCACACGATTTCCGTTAATAAAGTTTCGAATTCATTAATGTTTCCGTCAAAATTTTGGTTTGATAAAATAATCTAGTTATATTCAATTAAACTATTAACGAGTCGGAACCAAAAATCGCGTGGAAACCCGAATATCTCGAGAAAACTACATTTTCCGTCTAAAATGGGATTACGACCGTAAACTAGTTTACGACCGTAAACTCGTTTACGATCGTAAACCTATTTACGGTCAGTGGAAAGTGGACCCCTCACCTCACCCCTATAAATACGATGCCTCCACCTTCATTAAAACATTTCTGGCCAAAAACTCTCTCCCCCTCTCTCTATAGACCTCGACCGTAAACACTCAAAACGCCTTCAAACTTCGGAGAGCATCAAGAAAACCACGTTTGGAGTCGTTTGGAATGTCTGGAATCACTCAGCTCGTCAAAATCAGCATCCAAACCCCATTTTCCGAGTTTACGGTCCAACCTTCAAAGACCGTAAACTCAGTTCTTGAGTTTACGGCCGTAAACTCGGCAAACTGCAGAAACTGTAAACTTGTTTTCTAAGGCCGCAAACTCATTCCTTGGATTCAAGCATGTCTCGGTAACATTCCACAACCAAATTCAAGTGTTTCCGACACTTTATTTATCGAAATTGCTAATTTAGATACATATACGTAAATATTTGATAATAGGGTTTCGTTAAGTGTCACGCGCAACAACTCGGGAATCTTCATTTCAGTCAACAACTCCACGCATCAACTGTGAGTTCATACCCCTACATTTTTCGGAGTTATTTTTATGTTTTTAGGGGGGGGGGAATACAAGCAAAAGTACAAGGAAACTTGTACTCAAAATATATTATTTTGTTTAAGATAACCATATTTCAACATGCTTTTGATACGAAAAACAGTTTTACCAAACGATTAACAAATCAACTCATAGAAACAATTTTTTTTTTTTCAAAACTAGAACAAGGAATTTGTGAAGCATATAGTAAAATGTATTATTTCATAAACAAGATTTTTGGTGTTATTACGTGTAAATTTGTTAGGCTATGTTTGTGACACGTCCTTGGTAACTCTCACCACATCAAACAAAGTGGAGGACTAGCCCTCATGACTAGAATCTCTTGTAGGGAGAGCGAGACTGTTGTGTATAGATCTATACGGGACTGACAATCCCGCACCTCACTGCTAGCTACAGTTGGACCGGCAGGTCTGCGGGTGACAAAGTCATTAAGGATATCGGCCGTTGCGGGCCATGTACAGTTAGTTATGGTTACGAAACTCACAACCTAGATAACAAGAATTTACTTTGTAATAATGAATCAAATGAACTAACCTCAAAGTAACAACCGTTAGATTACGGGAGGGTATTAATAATACCTTCAGGACTTAGTTCATCACGTTTTCTTTTATTTAGATTTTAAGACTAATATATCTCTGGGTGTAACCAGGGTCTTTAAAAGAAAACTGCTTTTATATATATACACGAGTATGGTAGATACTTGCAAAACTCAGTTTAAAACGGATAATCAACCAACCACCTTTAGGGAAAATATAGGATTTTCCCGGGATAAACCGGCTATTCCAAACGGATCGTTTTTCAACCAACGGATATTCATATTCATTCCACGACACATTGGATTGTACACGTTCTGTACGAACCTGGAAGTCATGGAATGAATGGGTTTTCAAACGCGCTTTTCATAAGAAAATATAGGATTTTCTTGAGGAACACTTTTCAAAAAGGATTCAAAGAACACTTTTCGACCAAAACTAAATGCTTATGAACTCACCAGCTATATGCCGACTTTCAAACTACTTGTATTCTCAGGAAATTAGTAGTCAGGTACTTCCAGGAGTTCGGAGAAGTCGAAGCGTTAGTTTCGTGAATTTTCTATTTTACCTTTGATAAGAACAAAACTATATATTAAACAATGTAAACCTTTTACACATATGTATTCAATGTCTGGTTGTGTTTACTATGCTTACTGTTATTCACTGGTTGTGAAGCTATACATGATGTCACCTCCGCCCCGGAATGTTTCCGCCATCGGTTTCGGGGTGTGACAGCTATGCCACTCCCAAGACTGACCATATATCCCCAGGCTCACTTGTGATATTCAACAATCGTAATACTTTTGTTCTTGTTGTTGTGACACCATTTTTAGTATGAATGCAGGCACGTATACTTATTTAGATATTTTATTATTTAAAAGCATAAATTCTTAGTCAGGGTATTTTAATCCCAATGTATTTATAGTTAGTATATCTTTTATGGGTTGATATAGTATATTCACTATAAACAATGCTCTGATACCAATCTATCACATTGTCACACCCCAAAACCGAGAACGGCGGAAACGTTCTGGGGCGGAGGACGTCATGTATGTATCACAACAATGTAAAGTAGTAAACAAGCAACAACATCGTCCATTGCATTAATAGTAATAGTTTAATACATGTGTGTTTTTTCATAGAAATAAGACATTACAACAAGTAATCAAAATAAAAGACGAGTCTTGACTGCTCCATCTTCGCAAAACCTGGTCATCGTACCTGTCTACTGGTGACCTGAGAATACAAGTTATTTTGAAAGTGTAGATCAACATTTAAGCTGATGAGTTCATAAGTATTTAATGTCATTGTTCGTATAAGTTTGATGATAACATTTGAAATCGTTCAATGTAATTGTTTGTATATGTTTTGAAAACTCCTAGAAAATCCCATATTTTCTGCTAGTATAAAAAGTAGTCTTCTACCAAGACCTGAATGTTTTGAAAGTAGTCTTCTACCAAGACTTGTATGTTTTGCTGTAACAAAGAATGTTTTCCCCTTTATGACTACTATTAACAATATATATAGTCTACTTCATCGTTTACGTGAATGTATCACAAAATAAAATTAATAGGGAAAATATAGCCATATAAGTATTTTCCTTTGGTATTAGGATAAACACGACATCGCGACTGCCGAAACGTTCTCACCGTGAATATTCGTAGATGTTCATTTTCCTCTGTAGCTAACAGCAGGTGGAAGGAATGGTTAGTTCCTTAAATGTCTTCCTAGTATAAGTATTAACCGTAGACATCAGGAGATGTGTCATTATCCTCTGTAACTAACAGTGGCTATAGGAATGGTTAGTCCCACAAAGTATCCTTTGGTACTAGGATATAAAGTCCAATCTATCTCGTCGATTATGTGATTGTATCACAAGGTAAAGATAAGAAGTAGAACTATATAACAGTATCTACACATATAATATGTAATAGTAGCTCATCATATATTAATCTACGTAACCATACTCATGTAAGCGTATTTATGTAAACGTATTCATGTAAGAGGAATCTCTGTAAGAGTATCCCTTCATATAGCATGTAGTCTAGACTTATGAATGAACTGACTTTGGTATAATTTCTTGTAATAAGAATAATGTTTTGTATCCCCTAAACTACTCCTATAATAGTTCACTAGAATGTAATTGATGAGTGTCCAAGTAGGTTTATACACCCTTGCTACCCAAGAGTGTCAGAACTGAATTAACTGATGGAACATTTATGGCTATATATGTACATATGATATATAATTAATATTTAAATGACCTTCGGATGAGTACCCAATATCCCATCAGACCACATTCAAATCGAGGAAAAGGAAACAGGGTGGATAGCCTTCCTAAGTCTTTTAAAAATTTCTTATATAACTATACATATAGAGGCATGCAATTTATAATATAAAAGCATAAAATAAGTTTTGTAAAACCTTTGAAAAGTTTAGTAGATAAGAATTTATGACTTGATGTCAGTTTATAAATCAAATCGAAAACCGTTTGACAACACAGTTTAAGTGTGAGAAAACCTTTGTTTGAAGCACAACTACAAGAGATTCAAAAAAAAGGAAGCCTACAGTTTGTAAGACAGTTTCTAAAAGTATTTCAACATGTAAAAACGTTTGAGAAAACTATTTGAAGTACATATGAAAATGTTCGTTTGTTCTGGTATATGAATGTATCTCCTTGAAATAGTATTTCTAGTAAGTAAAAGTTCGTGATGTTCTCGTAAAACTATACCTATTATAGTTTTCTTTAAGTGCGTCTCGTTTGTATAGTAATCCCTAGTAAAATGTTCACTTGTTATGAAAAGTATAATTTTTATAGTGTCTAAGATGGACACATAAACATACAGTATAAGCAGAGTGTTTGATTTTTACATATATAACAACCTTTTTCATTTCAAAAGATATGATGTTATCGTGATACATTTTGCATATGAAAATTTCCTTATAATAGTTATAAATCACATATGATTCCATTCATAAAAAGTGTATAATGAAACTCTATATAACACACGAAAATTATCATGTGTTTTACTTGTATTCCCCCCTTAAAAGCATATAAAAACATTTATGAAATATTTAAAAGTGTGGATTATAGGGGTGTGAACTCACTTGATAGATTGAAGAAAAGCGAGATGAAAACCGGGCAGAACTTCTACTCGAGAAAACGAATTTCTCGGGATTCTCGGGAGCGTAAAACTTCCCTCCCAACTTGGATATGAAAACCGGGCCTTTGGGATGACTCCGAGGGTTGAAACGCAGAGCTTCGGCACGAGAAAGGGAAGAATTGAGCAAAAAGGGCCGGCATGCTCGCACCCTTTATATAGGGTTTGAATCCCTCGCGTACGCTGGGCGTACGAGGGTACGCTGGGCGTATGCAACGTCATGCATGAGCGCATCCTCGGTCGAAGCATCGGAGCGACGTGGACGAGCCGGAGCCTAGCAACTAAGTACGCTGGGCGTAACCTGGATTGGTCCGATGACTCCTCCTTCGGATAATACCAGATTTTGAATATAATTTATATTTTAATTATTTAGTAAACTTCAAAAATTCATATCTTCCTCATACGGACTCCGTTTTCGACGTTCTTTATATCCACGCGAAGGTGAGACTACAATCTACAACTTTCGTTTAGACTCCGTCGGCAAATCTTGAATTTATTTTTAATATTATATTTTAATAGGTCGGGACATGAAAAGTCCGTTAAAGTTCCATAACTTCTTCACCCGACGTCCGTTTCCGTCAGACTTTTTACCGTTGCGCTTCTATTGTTGAGACCTTCGATTCTCATTTAGTTCATGTTGGCAAAAGCCGTTCGATCTTGATTTTGAGTTTTTAGCTGTCTACTGCTATGTCTGAAACTTCGAAAAATCATAACTTCCTCATATGAAGTCAGATTTGGGCATCCTTTTCATGTACGTTTACAGATTAATGATATCTAAAACTTTCATTTAGATACCCAAAGCTAATAATTATTGTATTGAAACTTCGCGTTTTACGTCTATTAGTGTTGCTAGTTTTGCCGAGAATCTTCGGTTGGTCATAACTTCTTCGTTATAACTCCGATTCTAGGGTTCTTTATATGTACGAAAACCTTGATACGCTTCCTACTACTTTATTTAACCCAAATAATATTTTAGGAAAGTTAAATTTTGACGTAAATTTGACTTGTGATCCATCATATTGTCTCGAAATATCGGGTTGTCACTCACACCCCAAAACCAAGAACGGCGGAAACGTTCAGGGGTGGTGGACGTCATGTAAAGTATCATAACAGTGCAAAGTAGTAAACAAGCAACAACATCCATTGCATTAAAAGTAAAGTTTTAATACATGTGTGTTATTTCATAGTAATAAGACACAAAAATATGTAATAAAAATAAAAGACGAGTCTTGTCTGTGCTCTGTCTTCTGAAAACCTGGTCATCGTACCTGTCTACTGGTGACCTGAGAATACCAGTTATTTTGAAAGTGTAGATCAGCATAAAGCTGGTGAAATCATAAGTATTTAAGTGTCATTACTTTGACTTGGAAAGCTGTTTTGAATGTCATGTAAATCTTTGAATGAAACATTTGATATAAGTGTGAAAACCCTAGAAAATCCCATATTTCCTACTAGTATAAAAGTAGTCTTCTACCAAGACCAGAATGTTTTGAATGTAGTCTTCTACCAAGACCTAAATGTTTTGAAAGTAGTCTTCTACCATGACCTGAATGTTTTGAACGTAGTCTTCTACCAAGACCTGAATGTTTTGAAAATAGTCTTTACAAAGACCTGAATGTTTTGAAATTAGTCTTCTACCAAGACCTGAATGTTTTGAAAGTAACAAAGATGGTTTTTCCCTCGTATGACTACTATTAACAATATATATAGTCTACCTCATCGTTTATGTGAATGTATCACAAACTAAAAGTAATAGGAAAAGTATAGCCAAATAACTATTATCCTTTTGTATTAGGATAAACCCGACATCGCGACTGCCGAATAATATTAACCTTGAACATCCGTAGATGTTCATTGTCCTCTGTAGCTAACAGAAGGGTGTAGGAATGGTTAGTCCCATAAAGGTACCCTAGTATAAGTAATAACTGTAGGCATCTGTAGATGTTGCTTACCTATGTTGCTAACAGTTGGGTGTTAGAATGGTTAGTCCCGTATAGTATCCTTTTGTACTAGGATAGACAGAACTAATCTACACATATAATATGTAATAGTATCTCATCATATAGAATCTAGGTACAAGTATCCATGTAAGTGTATCCCTCTAAGAGGATCCAGGTTAGTGTATCTCTTCATATAGCATTTAGTATAGACTCATGAATGAACTAACTCTGGTCTACTTTCTTGTAATAGGAATAATGTTTTGTATCCCCTAAACTATCCCTATAACAGATTAATGGAATGCATTTGATGTCAAAGAATGTTTATACACCCTTGCTACCCAAGAGTGTGGGAACTGAACGAAGAATGAATTCACTCATATCAATATATATATATGTTGGGTTTTGAGCATTCTAACACTTCCTAAGTGTACATGCAACCCTAAATACCTTGGATCTATGTTTTCTCTATTATACATGCAAATAAGAACATCCAAGGTATTATCCTAATCTAGCATACAAAACTATGAATGTAACAAGATAGAATACATACCTCTTGATGTAGCTTGATGTCTTCAAGCTTTAAGAGCTTAGCC
Organism: Lactuca sativa; assembly: GCF_002870075.4. Lineage (NCBI taxonomy): Eukaryota > Viridiplantae > Streptophyta > Magnoliopsida > Asterales > Asteraceae > Lactuca > Lactuca sativa. The sequence continues at coordinate 178,783,095 of NC_056627.2, read as the reverse complement.
CCAATAGTGTGGAAGCCTCAAGTGGAATCACAAATCACCAAGACACCTTGGAATACTTTAGAGAATATGATTACTTGGTTCTCTCTAGTGAAATTGGCTAGCCCTTCTTTAGTTTATTCACACTCGTGCCCATTTCACCAACCAAAGACATCTTTATATAGTATGGAGGATTAGGGTTAAACCCTAATACCCATGACCTTTCATTTCCTAGGATCCATGGGTTAAACACTCCATGGACTATCCATGAAAGCTTAGCCCAACCTAAATGAACTTGGCCCATTCCATATATATAAGAGTCCATATTTAATTAGTTCCTTTTGATCACTTAATTAATTATAAATTAATTCTTGATCAATACTAATTAAATAATATGATTCCATATTAATATATTAGAACTTATAATATATTAATATTAATCATAAACATACTATTCTCAAAAGATTATCCATATAAATTGTGTCGGTGAAGTGCAACCCAAATGGACCATGCCGGGTCGGGTCAAGTACATACCAAATATAGTTATGGACTTAGACATTAATCCAACAGTCTCCCACTTGGATAAGTCTAAAACTATTATTGCGTATGACTTCAAACCTAACTGGCAATCGTAGCTCTTAAAGCTGCTGTCGAACTCTGATCTTGTCAACGAACTTGTCCATTAGATAAGGGATCATATATTCCTCCATTCTAGATATCATATGGACTGAGACATGGATTATAATCATTCTCTCTGTCCATTTGTTGTTTCCCGATTTCCGATTTATGACGACTGACTAATTGAACAAATCAAATCAGTCCTGGCTCGGCCGAGCACTTCCATTTGTCATCATCAAATCATCGAGGGGCCCACAGATATCGCTTTTATCCCGAAGGTAAAAGGAATGGATAAACTTCGACTCATATGGCTTGTTCTACTACTTGTTGAATCATACACAAAGGCACGTTTTATAGCACCGAGTTACCAAATGCGTTTTCGTGCAATCAATGTACAACCAACTCATAGTAACAACTCATATCTCTAGGTTTAAAGAATATAAGATATTATCGTCTCATGATCACTCGTGATAAAATCCATGAAGTGATTCCAATGAGCGCGGGTTGAATCCAATACTCAGAACTTATGAGCACTCATGATTGATGTAGCCTTGTCCAACACCTTAGACCTCTACAACCCATCATGACAGTCTTAATTCATATCTACTTCCAACATATGACCGACTGTGGATGGTTTGAATAACTTAGTCATTCCGGAAGAATAACCCAGTTTATTCGGGAAGTCAAAACATGCAAAATGAAACACAATGATAATTGAATCCAATATGGTATCAACACTTTGAACATAAATAAAACACCTTTTATTTATCACCATATGATTACACATTATTCATTGTATACTGTTTCAGCTATCAACTTTATTCTTGAATTTAAAACAATAGTTGTCCCATGCTCCAAGCATGTACACTATGTTTTCTTAAACACTAGTCATGCCACACACCAAGTATGCATACTATGTTTGTCTATGATCTTTACTTTGTGAACTAGATCCATTGAACATAACTTCAATGATTCTCTTTTCATACTCCCAAATCCTTACCGCAAATGCAGGAATTCCAAATTCATGCCATTTACTGAAATCTGTTAGATTCTAAACTTATATGCATTGATCCTCTCGTAATGATTATGCACAAAGTCATAAAGACTTGGCAACAATCATTACAGAGTATTCCAAAGGAGATCAACTCCTTGGAAATATTCTTCTTGCATTAAGTTTCCTTAATCTTATACAGATTGACGATTCTAACTTTGAAACATTTCCAGATTCCATTTTGACTATCACTTCTGAACAAGAGTTGCCTCCTTACAGATTATGTCAATATGGTCCTTCCAGAATTATCACTATACTTCCAATTGTCCTTGAGTAACCAATCTTTGGTAAACCTTAGATTGTCCTCGACAATTGTTTAATCCTTTTAGTCATATCCAGTTCTAAACCTTTTCCCTTCTTAATGCCCCAGGCATTTTTGAAAATTTTAGAACGGATGATTATAGCACATGTAATCGATCCTATATCCGAAGCATATGGGACACGATTCATGATGTCTCACATAAAGACTAAACCAGTCTTTTGCTATAACATTTCCATTTCAATTTGCCAAGTTCTCATAATTCAGATTATGAAAAAGGGATGCCGTAATCATACTCGAATTTTAGAACGCAAATAATGGACCCATATACAGAATTTCCTTATGTTGAGCCATTCCAACATGAAATTCATATATTTCCTTGACTAAATGATTAAAACCTCACGATCTAATCTTATAGATTTGAGATGAAGCATAATTTCCTCTCCCTTAATTATAGCAAAACAACTTTTTCCCAATTGAAACTTTTGTTTTCTATAATTAACATTGCTAACTTGCAATACTTATCATAATTATCATGCTCCCACTAACATGATGATTAATAGCATAACACTTATGCTCCCACTAGCTTTGACATGTACTCAGAAATCAGCTGACTTTCTTACCAAAGTTCAGATTTCTGATACTAGATTGTTTTAATAAGTCTTTATCAAAATCATACACCTTCCCTTAGATAGCACACTTGTGTATCTAAACAATTATGAAGAGGGATGCCGTAATCATAATGTTTAGACCTTTTTGCCACTTCTCACAAGTCTAGGTTAGTGTGCCGGTTAACCACACGCGCTCCACTAACGACTTTGAGAATGCAAATATCACAATTGCTATCTAGATAAAATCTACTTAGTGAAAGTGTTTCCTCACCATCATTTTCATGAATCGGAGAGAAACCTTATGACACTTAGATTTATATGGTGTATGTGTTCTTATCCATGTGAATTGTCAAAACCATAATCACAAGACAAAGATAATGACAAATCCAAACTCATATGGACCGAACTCAATCTTAACTTCTTGCCACCTGGCAGCTCAAGGGCCTGCCATTGCTTCCAAGTTGTTGTGCAACAAATTGAGAACTCTAAGAACTCATATGCAAAACCAACTTTAACTGGAATGGGCACAGAATATGTCAACACAATAGATTATAAACCTCAAATTGTGTGCTAGAGAAGAACTTTAGGTTTTATTCTTGATTAGTTCTTGAGACTTTCAAGACCTTTAAGACTCCCACTGTCCTCTTGACCTATAAGACTCCCTTGTCATACATCCAAGAGACAGTGTGGATTCTAATCAAGACAAACACTTCACACAATTGGCCTAAGTTGGTCTTTGTTTTATCCAAAACATCACAACTTACCAATTTCAAATGTACAAGAGTAGAAAACTTTTACTCTTACATTTGACAAGTGTTTTAAACCTTCTTTAAGACATGTCACTCAAGTTACAATCTTGGAGTATGACTCTAAGACTTGTATTGGAACGAAGTATGACTCATCTTCTTGATTTAACCACTTCAACAATTCAAGTTCCTCTTCTTAGTCATAAGAATGCACTAAGATTTCCTTAGAGAACTAATTTTGATATGGTTTCTTAATCATTAAGATGATCACAAAACTGATACTAAAGTACTCTCCCATCTTTTCAGATTTGAGAAACTTTTATCCTTCTGCCTTATTTGATTCTTCTTATCGATCTTTAGTGGTGGACTTAATCAGTGCACAAGAATGCGTACTCGATCCCTAAGTCCTTTACTTGACTCACACATCCATGTGAACAAGTAATTAGTCTTAATTTTCCAAACCTTGAAAGTTCTCATTCATCATGCTATACAACTTGCATGATTCCAAGTTTCGGTCCAATTGAAACTTGGGTGATGAGAATCTTTCCTTATTTGGTAAATTTAGACATTACCACAAATGAAAGAATCAATTTCATACTTCCACTCTTGCTACTAATGGAATCTTATAAGCAACAATTTTTCCTCAAATGCCATTGTAAGGATATTTTAAAATAAATAAAATAAAAAATTTTCTTTTATTTTAAAACTTTGCGGAAAAACTATCCTTACAATCCATATGAAAACTTGTTGTTATCTATTCCTAAGCAATATCTCATAACTCCTAAGAAGTAGCTCAAGAATCCGATCTTCAAACTATGCGATAGAAATCCATCTACGCCATCAGATTCAGCATATTCTTTCTTTAAGTTTCTTCACTTTTCTTTCATTCTTGAAACATCACCATGTGACCCAGTCACATCATGTATCAAGAATCTCAGAATAGAAACTTAACAGAGTTAGATAGTGGAATTTACCTGAAGTAGAGTCAAACTTATTGACTTTAACATCCTTAGGTAAATTTGGCAGCTTCGCAACCAATGCCCTTTCTTTGGCAATACAAACATATGGACCCTTTGATAATGGTACACAGGACTATCACAGACTTAGCTTTTCTCTTTACCATTTGGTCAACCGAGTTGACTATAGCCGATCCCTTTCCATTGGGTAGAGAATGCTTTATTGGATATCCAATGTCATCATTGTCAATGTCCATAAAGTTTTAGGAAGTTGATCTTAACAAATAGATAAGATCATTAAGGGTCTTGTCATAGTCTTTTTCATAGGTGTTCCAAAAGAACTCACCATGTGACTTAGAAAGTAGTTGAACCACCAACTTTCTCAAGACTTTGACACCCAACTCTCCCGGCTTGTCAATATGTGACTACATCTCCAAGATGTGTTCACACCTAGACCTTGCCTTGCCAATAGGGCTTGAGTGACCTTAAACTTTTCAAGAACTTGTGGGTTAGGGAGAATAATTGGAGGAGGAGAAAGAAGTATGATATCCAAAGGACATCATCTTCATTTAGAAAACCTTGTTTCACTAGATTTGGGAAGATCATAGGTGTCTATTACAGACATCTTTTGGGAGATATTCAAGATAGTTGATTTAAAGTCCTTAATATGACACCCAATATGAAATATTAAGGCTAGGACCCAACAAACTATTTTATAACTTAGAAGAGGTATGCCGTAATCCAAGCTATAAAATATTTGAAGGTAGGTGAATGACGATTCACCAATTTCCACCAAGATAAACGAAATGTATCATTAGGTTTTTAATTGGTTTTGAAACTCCTAGATCTTTGAGATTCATCGAACTGTTCAATGGCATGTTTCAATCTCGAGTGTGCCCTTCAGGTTTTGTGACTGGGATGCCGAGGATCACAAAACAAGGTGTGAAGTAACCATGCAAATCACTTGGTACCCTTAATAAATTACCCCTCAATCGATGTGCCGGTTAACCACACACGCTCCATCGATACTATGATAAATATTAAGTCACCCTTTACCTACCTTGTTAAGTCCAAGTTAGTGTGCCGGTTAACCACACACGCTCCACTAACGACTTAGACAAAGTGTAAAGTGTAATTTCATGGATTAGCACCTTATTCACATTTTTCCTAAGTAACTAAGATTGGGTATTATTAAGAGTTTAGTTACTTAGTATTATCATTAAATACTTTTAATGAAGGGAGAATTCTAGTCCTGTCAAACCCGTTCGGCTAACGACCCTCCACCGGTCAAGCAAGCGGTGGGTGAGAGTGGACACCCATTAAGTTGCCATTTTATAGGCAACAACCTTATACCCACCTTATAGACCGGCTTCGTGAATGAGGCGTACTAGCGGTAAGACTGACTTTACTCTTATACATATATATATATTATTAACTTATAATATTATAAAGTATAAGGGTTGAATTTTAACTTTTAAAATTCTAAGGGCTAATTTGGAATTAAAGTATTCATACTTGAAAACTTTTCAAATTCCAAAACTTGAGGGCAAGTTTTGAAACTATTCAAAACTAATTAATTCCATAACTTATGTGTTTAAAGTAGTTTTAATCCAAAAACTCTTCAAGTTCCATAACTTGAGGACAAGTTATGGAAGACTTTAAACTATTAAAAGAAGTAACTTTTTCTTTATTTTATAACTTATGGATTTAATTATGGTTACATATTTTTTCTTTAATGAAGTGACTCTTGAACTTTCATAACTTGAGGACAAGTTATGGAGTCATAAAAATTATTCAATGACACAAGACTCTTCATTTTGTAACCATTGCCAACTCTTATGAATTTTATGAGTCTTTAATGTGACTCTTCATGTAACTTGAGGACAAGTTACACAAACACATTTTATACTCAATTCTTAGATTAAAATGGATTGAAAACAACTATTTCACTCAACATTTCTATTAATCTAAGCAACTCATAAGAACAAGATAATTCAAATCAAACTTTTTCATGTAATTAGTCTAAACCTTAAACTAATACAAAACATGAATCTATTGACAATTATCTTTGAAAATGGATTAGCATGAACATTACCACATCAAAAACAAGTTTATAAGTTCAAAAACAACTTAGGGTAATGTTCCTAGTCCATTTCTAGCCAAAAAACTCGAAAATATGCTGTCTGGGGGTCCAACTCGTCGAGTGCATGAACAAACTCGGCGAGTTGGATCGAATTCATCACTTTTTAGGCATGGACTCGTCGAGTCTCCTGATGGACTCGCCGAGTCTGAAGGCCAGACAGCACCAGATTCGTTTTTTCAGCTTCTATTGCAGGTATAACAAGAAAACAAGCCTAGGCTCTGATACCACTGTTGGGTTTTGAGCATTCTAACACTTCCTAAGTGTACATGCAACCCTAAATACCTTGGATCTATGTTTTCTCTATTATACATGCAAATAAGAACATCCAAGGTATTATCCTAATCTAGCATACAAAACTATGAATGTAACAAGATAGAATACATACCTCTTGATGTAGCTTGATGTCTTCAAGCTTTAAGAGCTTAGCCCCAATAGTGTGGAAGCCTCAAGTGGAATCACAAATCACCAAGACACCTTGGAATACTTTAGAGAATATGATTACTTGGTTCTCTCTAGTGAAATTGGCTAGCCCTTCTTTAGTTTATTCACACTCGTGCCCATTTCACCAACCAAAGACATCTTTATATAGTATGGAGGATTAGGGTTAAACCCTAATACCCATGACCTTTCATTTCCTAGGATCCATGGGTTAAACACTCCATGGACTATCCATGAAAGCTTAGCCCAACCTAAATGAACTTGGCCCATTCCATATATATAAGAGTCCATATTTAATTAGTTCCTTTTGATCACTTAATTAATTATAAATTAATTCTTGATCAATACTAATTAAATAATATGATTCCATATTAATATATTAGAACTTATAATATATTAATATTAATCATAAACATACTATTCTCAAAAGATTATCCATATAAATTGTGTCGGTGAAGTGCAACCCAAATGGACCATGCCGGGTCGGGTCAAGTACATACCAAATATAGTTATGGACTTAGACATTAATCCAACAATATATATATATATATATATATATATATATATATATATATATATATATATATATATATATATATATATATATATATATATATATATATATATATATATATATATATATATATATATATGAACATAAGTGTATAGATATAGTTTTGATCAAGAAGATGAAAGGGGTTTTGTAAAACATTTAAGAGTTTTTAACAATAAATAGCAATGACTTGATGTCATTTTATAAAACATTTCAAAAGTAATTCATTTGATAACAAAATATTTTAAGATAGAAAACCATTTCATGTATCATATTTTGAAGTATGTGAGATTAGTTGGTTGAAAACACAGTTATAAAACACATGTCATTGATTCTATAACGTACTATTCTCTACTTGTATCCCCCCATTAAAGCATTTAAAATCATTTAAAACATTGATTAAGGGGTATGAACTCACCTGTAGTGAGTGGTTTGTTCGGAAGTGTCGGACAAGCTGCTAGGTGTCAAGTGAGGACTTGAACACACACAATGGTCCTAGTTATCATATAATAAACATATATGTAATCTAATTAGTCAATTAGTAACTAATTAATCAAGTTAAGACACCCTAGGTCAAGGAAACACTTTGATTCAAGTGCTACAGGTACCAAAGGGTTGCACCTAAGGGTTATATTACATGGCATTGTAGTTTGTGGCCCATGAACCACCCCTTTATGGAGTTTACAACCCATGACCATTTCCCCATGAGTTTAGGGCCGTAAACTCATGGTACTAAGTGCCAAATTGTGTTTTGAGGTCTTACAAGTCATGATTGGGCATCAAATGATCAAGTCCAAGCCTTAGGAAAGCATTAGGGCATAATAAGACCACCTTGTGGAGTTTACGGCCAAATCACCATATTATTATGTGTTCATGGCTGTAAACTCTCTTAGGGACATGTTTTGATTGTTGTTTAAGGTCTTAAACACTTCTAGGAAGGTTCATGGTTGGCATCCAAGGCTTAGGAGGGAACTAAGGTCCAATTTACCACCTTGAAAGGGGTTTACGGCCCAAGATCATCCTTGGTCGTAAACTCCTTTGTTCTATGGTTTCTTGATGATTTTCAAGTGTTATTAAGATCATACTAAGCATACAAGAAGCTAGGGCAAGTGCACTTACAAGATAGGAGCTCGATTAGGTGTTTAAGGTCCAAGAACACCAGTGTGTGTTCTTGGTGTTTTAAAGATCTAATGAAAATCAACAATTAAATGGATGAAATGATGTATAATGACTAGGAGATAGGTTATAACAACAAACCAGGTCAAGTAATACTTACATTTTCAAAAGATCGGGTGAAGAATGGTATGTTACTTGAGAGAGAATGGCTTTGGTTCTCGAGTTTGGAAGTTAGGAAATGAAAGAATGGAGAGTAAACTCATGCTTAAGGCATGGGTTTGCGGCCCTAAGAGAGTTCACGGCCCAAACTCTCTTTGTTTGGCCATGAACACCAATTCAAGGTGTTGATTGTTCCATTACATTCCCGATTAACTAGAAATCACTTCCTTTTATCCGTCCGATTCGTGAACAATTAATTAAAATACTCAAACAGACTTTAAACTGGCTAAAAATTAGCAGAAAAGTATTTAACTTTTAATTGAAGTGTTGGGTTGTAGAGTTCGTACGAATGAAAGTTTTGGGTTGTCACATCATCCCCCCGTTAGAAGGAATTTCGTCCCGAAATTAGAGTTTAAGCAAACATGTAGTTACAAATAACTAAGAAAAAAGATGAGGATATTTCAGTTTCATCTGATCCTCTCGCTCCCAAGTGAATTCAGTTCCTCGCTTGACATTCCAGCGAACCTTCACTATCGGGATACGGCTTTGTTTCGTTTGCTTGACCTCTCGGTCCATGATCTCTAATAATTCTTCCACGAAGTTGAGGCTCTCGTTGATCTCGATCTCGTCGAGTGGGATTACAAGATTCTCGTCGGACAGACACTTTTTCAAGTTCGAGACGTGGAAGGTAGAATGTACGTTACTGAGTTCGCGCGGTAGATTGAGTTTGTAAGCTACGGGGCCGATTCGGGCATGAATCTCGAAAGGCCCTATGTATCTTGGATTGAGCTTCACACGCTTTCTGAAGTGTATCATGTCCTTCCAGGGTGAGACCTTCAGTAGAACTCGGTCGCCCACCTAGAATTCCAATGGTTTCCTGCACTTGTCAGTGTAGCTTTTCTGTCAGTCTCTAGAGGCTTTCAATCATTCACAAATTTGAACGATCTTCTCTGTCGTTTCCCGAATGATCTCCGGACCAGTGAGAGTGCTTTCAGGAACTCGTCCTTTAGCTAACTGGGTATCACCCATCTCATCCCGGCACAACAGGGATCTGCACTTTCGGCCATAGAGGGCTTCGAAAGGAGCTGCCTTTATACTCGTGTGATAACTGTTATTGTAGGAAAATTCGACAAGGGGTAAATGAGTATTCCAAGCTTCCCCAAAGTCAATCACACAGGCTCGCAAAATATCTTCTAAGGTGTCACACCCCGAAAACAGAAGGCGGAAACATTTCCGGGGTTGACTCCACGTTGAGTATCAAATCCAATGTACATAGTAAGTAAAGTGAAACAAACATTACATTTCATATTAAAAGTTTTACAATTTGTTTCAAAAGACATAGTTTATACAGTTGTGATACATGATATAGATATAAACAAAATGAACGAGCCTTGCACGCACACGATCCTGAACCAAGTAAGTCTTCGGGTACCTGTACTATCGTTGACCTGAGAACACAAGCAGTTTGAAAATCAGCATAACGCTGGTGAGTTCATAAGTAGTTTTGTTTTGTAAATATGTTTATGTTTCCTTTTATGTACCAATGTAATCCCAGGAAAGTCCTATATTTTCCTGAATTGTTAGTTAATGTAAAAGATGTAATGATATATAGTTGGTTACACTTTACTGGTTATGTGTATGTTACTCAGGAATGCCCCATGCTTTCCGGTATGTTGGTTTTCAATGTGAAAGATGTATTCTATTAGACCTGGTTATGTACAAAGTTTTCCCAGGAAGGTCCCATACCTTCCTAAATGTTGGTTATTATTTGTAAAAGATGTAAAAGATGTAAACTAAATCCTGGTTATCTGAAAAATGTAGTATGTGGTTCATTATTACTATAAGTAAATCTTTGTTATCCTAATTGCGAGTTCCATAACCATACTAAAGACTGAACCTGTGGCAATAAGTAGTCCACAACCTTGTGGCAATAAGTAGTCCACAATCCTTATGACTTTCGTCACCCTTGAACCATTTCAGTTCGGCTATAGCTAGCAGCCAGGTGTGGGGTAGTCAGCCCCGTATAGATCTATACACTCAAGTCACGCTCTCTAAATTCCAGAGATTCTGGTTACGGGTGTAGTCCTCCACTCGCGTATCTCTGTGGAGTGTTTGCCGAGGACGTGTCTCCAATCATATGGAATAACAATTTACTAGTAATAATAGGATAATCCTCCATTCGCGTATCTCTGTGGAATGTTACCGAGGACAAGACAGTGTACGAAATATATTGTTCATGTGTTATAAAGTCATGCTTTTAACTGATAAAATGTGGAAACCATTTGTGAAATATATAAAACATAACAGTTTATAAAACTCATTTCACAAATAAATGTTTAAGTAATTTGTGTATTCAACTCGTTATCAGTTGTGTAATCAATATTAAAAGCATATTAAATGTGAAATACACACTTGAAAATAAGTTTTTGAGTACAAGAAAACCCTTGTACTTTGCTTGTGTTCCCCCCCTGAAAACAGTGAAAAATAGTGAAAAAGGGTAGGGGTATGAACTCACCGGACTCGGAAATGTGTCGGTTTTGGATACTAGACGTTGATTCGGGGATTGTTTACTCGCGATGTCCCTATGTAAATTGAAATAATGTCCATATAAATACAATTAGGGATACATTCACTAATCATATGGAACATTATACTCCAACGAGGTTAAACATCTCGAAATGAGCGTTTGGAGTGACCCGGGTGATATCTTCGGACGTGTAATGGCACTAGGGACTTGGGACTTGAATTTACTCTCCATAAGTAAACATTTAAATGAGTTTACAACCACAAAACACACCCACACATGAGTTTACGGCCGTAAACTCATGTTGGTGTGATTTTGATGGTTTAAGGGCTTAAATGCACATGGGGATTGCTAGAATGGATTATCTAAAATGCGTTGGAACACTTGGAATGAATTTACAACATTTAAACATGAGTTTACGGCCACACTCTTAGAGTTTACGGCCGTAAACTCACCCATGGCCAAGAATGGTTAATTTGAACTACATAGGACAATCACATGTGATTCTAACTAATTTTCTAAGCATTGTTATGAATTTAGGTTACCATTTAGCAAACTTTTAGGAGTTTACGGCCTAGAGGCATGTTCTATGGCCGTAAACTTTCCTTAAGCTCTTGAAAAATTAGTTTTTGATGTTTAAAACACTCACATAAAATTACAGAAATTTTTCCAAGCTTTTAGGGTGGTTTAAGACATCATTAGTCACACTTATAGGAGTTTACGGCCTAGGAGGAGTTCTTTGGCCGTAAACTCACTTATGTAGGGTATATGTTGTGTTTAAGGTCTCTAAATCATTTTTAGATGAATCTAGGATTTACCACCAGGCCATTGGTTGAGTTTCAAAGCATTTGGACATGTTTAAAGGCACTAAATCCCCATCAAAGAGGAGTTTATGGCCCAAGAACATACCTTGGCCGTAAACTCTCTTTTGTCCCTCTTAATTCATGTTTTAATTGTTTTAAGTCTAGATTTGCAAGCCTTATAGTCATATCTAAGTCCCAACTTTGATTTGGAAGGGTAATTTGGCTTAAAAAACCCCATTTAATGGAGTTTACGGCCCAAGCTTGCTCCTTGGCCGTAAACTCATGTTCTTGGTCCCAAAACTTAAATAATTCATCAATTTGAAGGCTAAAGATGTTGAATAACATGCTAAGGAGGTTACCTTAAAGATTTGAAGCCTTAAACTTGAGGTTTGGACCTTAATTCTAGCTTGAGGAGAGAGGTTGTGAGAGTTTAATGAGAAATTGGCCAAAGGCTTCAAATGAAGTCTTAAAACACTTTATATAGTGTTCGGGAATTGGACACGACGGAATTCTACCCGATACCGACGTTACGTGAGGCTTTTGGTCATACCCGACCAAATTGTCGTGACTCAATACAGTCGATTCTATATTTATTCCGATTACTAAAGTGGGGTGTTAAAATGATTTCTAAATGTATTAAGACACCCATTAAGTCATTTTAGGTCGATATAAACTAATGACTTAATAAAATGGCGAAATCAGAAACGAATTTGAAAATGACGTTTGGTTGATCGAATTGGATTACAAGTTGGGATACAAGAAGTGTTATGAAATTTCGGGTTGTTACATTATCCCCCCGTTAGAGGGAATTTCGTCCCGAAATTCAAGATAAGAAATAAGATAAAATACAAATCATGGATCTAGAAAGAGTTGTGGATACTTTTGTTTCATCGAGTCTTCTCGCTCCCAAGTGAACTCCGGTCCCCGCTTGGCATTCCAGCGAACCTTCACCAACGGGATGCGACTCTGTTTCGTACGTTTGACTTCTTGATCCATAATTTCGATCGGATCCTCCACGAAGTTGAGGTTTTCATCGATCTCAATCTCGTCTAATGGAATCACTAGGGTTTCATCGGATAGGCACTTCTTGAGGTTTGAAACATGAAAGACAGGATGGATGTTACTAAGCTCGTGAGGTAGATGAAGCTTATAGGCTACTGGACCAACTCTGGCGATGATTTCAAAAGGTCCAATGTACCTCGGATTAAGTTTCCCACGTTTACCGAAACGTACAGTGCCTTTCCAGGGCGAGACCTTTAACAGAACACGGTCTCCAACTTGGAATTCTAGTGGTTTACGACGATTATCAGCGTAACTCTTCTGACAATCGCGCGAGGCCTTTAGTCGTTCACGGATTTGGATAATCTTCTCAGTGGTTTCACGGATGATCTCAGGACCGGTAAGTGCACTGTCGGGGACTCGACTCTTGGCTAACTGCGTATCTCCCACTTCGGCCCAGCACAGAGGGGATCTGCACTTTCGACCGTATAGGGCTTCGAACGGGGCAGCCCTAATGCTGGTGTGGTTACTGTTGTTGTACGAGAATTCGATCAAAGGTAGATGTGCGTCCCACGACTTTCCAAAGTCAATGACACATGCCCTAAGCATGTCCTCCAAGGTTTGGATTGTTCTCTCGCTTTGTCCATCGGTCTGAGGATGGTATGCCATGCTCATGTCTAGTTGGGTTCCAAGGGCTTTCTGGAGAGACTGCCAAAATCGGGAAGTAAACCTGCTATCTCGATCGGAGATAATGGATGCAGGTACATAGTGTAGTCGGACTCCTTCCTGAATATAAATCCGCGCGAGTCTTTCCATCTTGTATGATTCTTTGATTGGAACGAAGTGAGCTGATTTTGTCAAACGGTCGACAATCACCCAAATGGTATTATACCCACTCGAGCACTTTGGTAGTTTGGTGATGAAATCCATGTTGATCATCTCCCATTTCCATTCAGGTATCTCAGGTTGTTGGTGCAGACCTGAGGGTTTCTGATGTTCAACTTTTACCTTGGTGCAAGTCAGACACTTGCCCACAAATGAAGCTATCTCAGCCTTCATATTTGGCCACCAATATTGTTTCTTGAGATCTAAGTACATCTTGTCAGAGCCCAGGTGAACAGAGTATCTGGTTCTGTGTGCTTCCTCCACGACTAATTCTTTAAATCCTTCGGACTTGGGAATCCAGATCCGATCCATGAAACAATGGACTCTGTCACTTCTGATCTCAGGTTTCTTTTCCATTCCTCTCAATGCTTCAGTTGTCATGTTCTCGGGTTTTAGGGCTTCTAATTGAGCTTCTCGGATTTGCTTGGGTAGGTTGGAATGGATGGTTATCGACTGGCTCTTCACCTTGTTGCTTGTACTCTCCTTTCGGCTAAGGGCATCTGCTACCACATTGGCCTTGCCGGGATGGTAACGGATTTCACACTCATAATCACTGAGTAGTTCTACCCATCGCCTTTGTCTCATATTCAAGTCTTTTTGGTCGAAGATATGTTGTAGGCTCTTATGGTCGGTGAAGATCGTGCACTTGGTTCCGTAAAGGTAATGCCTCCAAATCTTCAATGCAAAAACTACGGCTCCTAGCTCCAAGTCGTGTGTGGTATAGTTGACCTCGTGTGTTTTCAACTGTCTAGAGGCATAAGCAATTACTTTTCCTCTCTGCATAAGCACACAACCTAAACCTTGAGTAGACGCATCGCAGTAGACAACAAAGTCCTCTGTCCCTTCGGGTAAGCACAGGACAGGTGCACTGCACAAAGCTTTCTTCAACGTCTGAAATGCGGTTTCTTGTTTATCACTCCAACAAAAGGATACACCCTTCTGCGTTAGAGTTGTTAGAGGTTTGGCGATTCTGGAAAAGTTTTGGATGAACCTTCGGTAATAGCCAGCGAGACCCAAGAATTGTCGGATTTCTGTGGGTCTCTTCGGTGCTGACCAATTCTCTATTGCCTTAATCTTGGAAGGATCGACATGAATACCCTCCTCACTTACCACGTGACCAAGGAAAGTTACCTTCCGTATCCAGAACTCACATTTTGAAAACTTTGCGTATAACTTCTCGGATCGCAGGGTCTCCAACACTAGCCTTAAGTGTTGTTTGTGGTCTTCTTCACTTCGGGAATAGACGAGTATGTCATCGATGAATACTATGACAAACTTATCCAAATAAGGATGACACACCCGGTTCATCAGATCCATTAACACTGCCGGTGCGTTGGTTAAACCAAAGGGCATCACTACGAACTCGTAGTGTCCATATCGAGTCCTGAAAGTTGTTTTGTGCACATCACTTTCATGAACTCGCAACTGATGGTACCCTGACCGAAGGTCTATCTTAGAGAAGTAACTGGCTCCCTGGAGTTGATCGAAAAGGTCATCTATTCGAGGAAGAGGATATCGGTTTTTGATAGTCAACTTGTTTAGTTCACGATAATCAATACACATACGAAAGGATCCATCCTTCTTCTTGACAAACAAAACCGGGGCTCCCCAGGGTGAGGAACTCGGTCTAATGAATCCTTTGCTAAGCAACTCGTTAAGTTGACTGGATAGCTCCTGCATCTCTGCTGGAGCTAAGCGATACGGAGACTTCGCTACAGGAGTAGCCCCAGGAATTAGGTCAATACGGAACTCGACCTGACGCTCGGGAGGGATTCCTGGAAGCTCTTCGGGAAACACATCAGTAAAATTGCAGACCTCGGGGATGGTCGCGAGGTTTTTAACTTCTTGATTCTCGTTGATTACATGGGCCAAGAATGCAACACACTCCTTTCGCAGGAGTTTCTGAGCTTTGATGCAGGAAATGATACGAAGGTTGGAACCGAGTTTATCGCCATAGACCACTAGGGTTTGACCCGAAGGAAGGTTAAGACGGATGGCTTTTTCGAAGCAAAGGATATCTGCATGATTGGGACTCAACCAATCCATGCCAATGATGACATCAAAGCTCTTTATGGATACGGGCATAAGATCGATAGGAAATGAATGGTCGTTTAAGGTAAGAGTGCAATCTACGAATACCTCACTCGCACTTTCTTTCTCTCCGTTTGCCATTTCGACGGTAAATATTTCGGTTAAAGGTTGGGAATCATGTTTTAGGTTATGTTTGAATGCATGACTAATAAAACTTCTTTCAGCACCCGAATCGAAAAGAATATTAGCATACGATTTGTCGAGAAGAAACGTACCCGAGACAATATTGGGATCGGCGACTGCTTCTTCCCGTCCCATAGCAAGGACCCTTCCGGTGTTGCCAGCAATAGTCTTCTTGGGGCAATTCCTTTTAAAGTGCCCGACTTCACCACAGTTATAACAGGCTTGACCAACGCCTGTTCCAGAGGATTGATTTGCTGATTGAGTCGGAGCTTTGCAGTATCGAACAGTGTGCCCCTTCTTACCACAATTGGTACAGGATAGTTCTCGACAGGGACTAGGGTTGTGGTGATACTTGCATTTTTCAAAAAGAGGAAGGTTACCAACATATCGGCTGGTAGGAGTTGGAGCTGTGGATCCCACAACGGAAGCAGCAGCTACGGGGGTAGTAGCAGCATGAACTGCTACTGTTTGTTGTCTTTTAGAGGAGCCTTGGGAAGATTGACCCTTCTTCTTCTTCCAGAATTTCCTTTTCTCACCACTGCTTTTGGTAGACTCAGGGGTAGCAGTGGTGGTTTCCTCAACATCATCACTATGGTGAATTATGGCTTGTGCTAAAGTCTTAGCACTATCATAAGTATCTGGGCGAGCAGCTAAGACATGACCTTTTGTCGGATTGGTTAACCCCCAAATAAACCTCTCGATCTTTTTGCTTTCAGGGGTGACTAGACCAGGGCAAAGAAGGGCAAGATCATCAAATCGGGAAGTGTAGGCAGCAATATCGGAACCTTTCATCTTCAGGTTCCAGAGCTCGTGCTCTAGCTTTTGCATTTCACCTCGGGGACAATATTCAGCAAGGAGGAGTTCTTTCATAGCCTCCCAGCCCATGGCATTGGCTACTGGGAGAGTTAAGGATTTGACTCGGCCATTCCACCAAGTCAATGCTTTATCAAGGAAGGTACAAGCTGCGAACTTGACCTTATCGGACTCATCACAGGCACAGATTTCGAAGATGGATTCGATTCTCTCGAACCATCGGGATAAGGAAATGACACCACCAGTGCCATTGAAGAAAGAAGGCTTCGCATTCATGAAGTCCTTATAGGAACCCTCCTTACGGCGTTCCTGATTACCATCTTGATTTTGATTACTACCTCCTGAACCACCGGTATTTAGCTGGGACATGGCAGCTGCCACCGCGGCGGTAACAGCTGTTTGAAATAACACGGGATCGATTTCAGGAGGAGGTGGCAGAGGGTTGTTGGAGCTGGGTCTCTTCCTGGGAGGCATCTTGATCTAATAAGATCAATAAAGAGAGAGGATGATAAGTCCTCTGAATCGAGAGATATGACAGATATTAATTCCAATTAAGCGGTAAAGCAGGAAAGAGTTATTGAAGCAAGTAAACTATCGCTAACGGAATGATCGGGGGTCTATACATGTACGATGATTCGAGAAATACTCCCATAGTATTTCATGGTTTGTTACGATACTGGCTCGATGTTTGTGGTATTGGGGTAAGTTTTAGGCATGCCGCATACCACAATCACTCCCAACCACATGTTGGCCGTGTCTCGAATGAATATAGTTGGCCAGACTATATTGACCCTAGACACGACTACATAACTGCCCAGGTTTAACTGTAATACAGAACACCCATTTACTTATGTTTTGTTCTATTTATAGATACGAATCTCGACGGTTCGGTATACTTGTATATTTTTGAAATTACTTGTAGTCTGAAGATACCTTTATTTCAGAGCACTTAAGCCCCTTTAGTGTTTATAGTTTTATACCATGTAAGGTTTGGTATACTTTATTCACTATAAACATGGGCCCTGATACCAATCTGTCACACCCCGAAAACTGAAGGCGGAAACATTTCCGGGGTTGACTCCACGTTGAGTATCAAATCCAATGTACATAGTAAGTAAAGTGAAAGAAACATTACATTTCATATTAAAAGTTTTAAAATTTGTTTCAAAAGACACAGTTTATACAGTTGTGATACATGATATAGATATAAACAAAATGAACGAGCCTTGCACGCACACGATCCTGAACCAAGTAAGTCTTCGGGTACCTGTACTATCGTTGACCTGAGAACACAAGCAGTTTGAAAATCAGCATAACACTGGTGAGTTCATAAGTAGTTTTGTTTTGTAAATATGTTTATGTTTCCTTTTATGTACCAGTGTAATCCCAGGAAAGTCCTATATTTTCCTGAATTGTTAGTTAATGTAAAAGATGTAATGATATATAGTTGGTTACACTTTACTGGTTATGTGTATGTTACTCAGGAATGCCCCATGCTTTCCGGTATGTTGGTTTTCAATGTGAAAGATGTATTCTATTAGACCTGGTTATGTACAAAGTTTTCCCCAGGAAGGTCCCATACCTTCCTAAATGTTGGTTATTATTTGTAAAAGATGTAAAAGATGTAAACTAAATCATGGTTATCTGAAAAATGTAGTATGTGGTTCATTATTACTATAAGTAAATCTTTGTTATCCTAATTGCGAGTTCCATAACCATACTAAAGACTGAACCTGTGGCAATAAGTAGTCCACAGCCTTGTGGCAATAAGTAGTCCACAATCCTTATGACTTTCGTCACTCTTGAACCATTTCGGTTCGGCTGTAGCTAGCAGCCAGGTGTGGGGTAGTCAGCCCCGTATAAATCTATACACTCAAGTCACGCTCTCTAAATTCCAGAGATTCTGGTTACGGGTGTAGTCCTCCACTCGCGTATCTCTGTAGAGTGTTTGCCGAGGACGTGTCTCCAATCATATGGAATAACAATTTACTTGTAATAATAGGATAATCCTCCATTCGCGTATCTCTGTGGAATGTTACCGAGGACAAGACAGTGTACGAAATATATTGTTCACGTGTTATAAAGTCATGCTTTTAACTGATAAAATGTGGAAACCATTTGTGAAATATATAAAACATAACAGTTTATAAAACTCATTTCACAAATAAATGTTTAAGTAATTTGTGTATTCAACTCGTTATCAGTTGTGTAATCAATATTAAAAGCATATGAAATGTGAAATACACACATGAAAATAAGTTTTTGAGTACAAGAAAACCCTTGTACTTTGCTTGTGTTCCCCCTGAAAACAGTGAAAAATAGTGAAAAAGGGTAGGGGTATGAACTCATCCAACTCGGAAATGTGTCGGTTTTGGATACTAGACGTTGATTCGGGGATTGTTTACTCGCGATATAAACAAAATGAACGAGCCTTGCACGCACACGATCCTGAACCAAGTAAGTCTTCGGGTACCTGTACTATCGTTGACCTGAGAACACAAGCAGTTTGAAAATCAGCATAACGCTGGTGAGTTCATAAGTAGTTTTGTTTTGTAAATATGTTTATGTTTCCTTTTATGTACCAATGTAATCCCAGGAAAGTCCTATATTTTCCTGAATTGTTAGTTAATGTAAAAGATGTAATGATATATAGTTGGTTACACTTTACTGGTTATGTGTATGTTACTCAGGAATGCCCCATGCTTTCCGGTATGTTGGTTTTCAATGTGAAAGATGTATTCTATTAGACCTGGTTATGTACAAAGTTTTCCCAGGAAGGTCCCATACCTTCCTAAATGTTGGTTATTATTTGTAAAAGATGTAAAAGATGTAAACTAAATCCTGGTTATCTGAAAAATGTAGTATGTGGTTCATTATTACTATAAGTAAATCTTTGTTATCCTAATTGCGAGTTCCATAACCATACTAAAGACTGAACCTGTGGCAATAAGTAGTCCACAACCTTGTGGCAATAAGTAGTCCACAATCCTTATGACTTTCGTCACCCTTGAACCATTTCAGTTCGGCTATAGCTAGCAGCCAGGTGTGGGGTAGTCAGCCCCGTATAGATCTATACACTCAAGTCACGCTCTCTAAATTCCAGAGATTCTGGTTACGGGTGTAGTCCTCCACTCGCGTATCTCTGTGGAGTGTTTGCCGAGGACGTGTCTCCAATCATATGGAATAACAATTTACTAGTAATAATAGGATAATCCTCCATTCGCGTATCTCTGTGGAATGTTACCGAGGACAAGACAGTGTACGAAATATATTGTTCATGTGTTATAAAGTCATGCTTTTAACTGATAAAATGTGGAAACCATTTGTGAAATATATAAAACATAACAGTTTATAAAACTCATTTCACAAATAAATGTTTAAGTAATTTGTGTATTCAACTCATTATCAGTTGTGTAATCAATATTAAAAGCATATGAAATGTGAAATACACACTTGAAAATAAGTTTTTGAGTACAAGAAAACCCTTGTACTTTGCTTGTGTTCCCCCCCCTGAAAACAGTGAAAAACTGTGAAAAAAGGTAGGGGTATGAACTCACCGGACTCGGAAATGTGTCGGTTTTGGATACTAGACGTTGATTCGGGGATTGTTTACTCGCGATGTCCCTATGTAAATTGAACTAATGTCCATATATATACAATTAGGGATACATTCACTAATCATATGGGACATTACACTCCAACGAGGTTAAACATCTCGAAATGAGTGTTTGGAGTGACCCGGGTGATATCTTCGGACGTGTAATGGCACTAGGGACTTGGGACTTGAATTTACTCTCCATAAGTAAACATTTAAATGAGTTTACAACCACAAAACACACCCACACATGAGTTTACGGCTGTAAACTCATGTTGGTGTGATTTTGATGGTTTAAGGGCTTAAATGCACATGAGGATTGCTAGAATGGATTATCTAAAATGCGTTGGAACACTTGGAATGAATTTACAACATTTAAACATGAGTTTATGGCCACACTCTTAGAGTTTACGGCCGTAAACTCACCCATGGCCAAGAATGGTTAATTTGAACTATATAGGACAATCACATGTGATTCTAACTAATTTTCTAAGCATTGTTATGAATTTAGGTTACCATTTAGCAAACTTTTAGGAGTTTACGGCCTAGAGGCATGTTCTATGGCCGTAAACTTTCCTTAAGCTCTTGAAAAATTAGTTTTTGATGTTTAAAACACTCACATAAAATTACAGAAATTTTTCCAAGCTTTTAGGGTGGTTTAAGACATCATTAGTCACACTTATAGGAGTTTACGGCCTAGGAGGAGTTCTTTGGCCGTAAACTCACTTATGTAGGGTATATGTTGTGTTTAAGGTCTCTAAATCATTTTTAGATGAATCTAGGATTTACCACCATGCCATTGGTTGAGTTTCAAAGCATTTGGACATGTTTAAAGGCACTAAATCCCCATTAAAGAGGAGTTTATGGCCCAAGAACATACCTTGGCCGTAAACTCTCTTTTGTCCCTCTTAATTCATGTTTTAATTGTTTTAAGTCTAGATTTGCAAGCCTTATAGTCATATCTAAGTCCCAACTTTGATTTGGAAGGGTAATTTGGCTTAAAAAACCCCATTTAATGGAGTTTACGGCCCAAGCTTTCTCCTTGGCCGTAAACTCATGTTCTTGGTCCCAAAACTTAAATAATTCATCAATTTGAAGGCTAAAGATGTTGAATAACATGCTAGGGAGGTTACCTTAAAGATTTGAAGCCTTAAACTTGAGGTTTGGACCTTAATTCTAGCTTGAGGAGAGAGGTTGTGAGAGTTTAATGAGAAATTGGCCAAAGGCTTCAAATGAAGTCTTAAAACACTTTATATAGTGTTCGGGAATTGGACACGACGGAATTCTACCCGATACCGACGTTACGTGAGGCTTTTGGTCATACCCGACCAAACTGTCGTGACTCAATACGGTCGATTCTATATTTATTCCGATTACTAAAGTGGGGAGTTAAAATGATTTCTAAATGTATTAAGACACCCATTAAGTCATTTTAGGTCGATATAAACTAATGACTTAATAAAATGGCGAAATCGGAAACGAATTTGAAAATGACGTTTGGTTGATCAGATTGGATTACAAGTTGGGATACAAGAAGTGTTATGAAATTTCGGGTTGTTACATAAGGTTTGGATAGTTCTCTCACTTTGTCCGTCGGTCTGTGGATGGTAGGCTGTACTCATGTCCAGCCTAGTTCCTAGGGAACTTTGTAACGGCTGCCAGAACCTAGAAGTGAATCTACTATCTCTGTCCGAGATAATGGATATGGGAACACCGTGCAGTC
Organism: Lactuca sativa; assembly: GCF_002870075.4. NCBI lineage: Eukaryota > Viridiplantae > Streptophyta > Magnoliopsida > Asterales > Asteraceae > Lactuca > Lactuca sativa. The sequence goes on along the minus strand of NC_056627.2, from coordinate 178,760,913 downwards.
TTACAATTTCCCTAATGTAGGTTCTCGTAAGTTTCTCCATTTTTTCGGTTTCTTTGATGGGTAGGAAGTGCGCGGACTTGGTCAATCTGTCGACGATGACCCATATGGTATCAAGTCCACCCGTTGTTTTGGGAAACTTGCTTATGAATTCCATAGTGATCCGCTCCCACTTCCACTCCAGTATCTCAGGTTGTGGTAGAAGACCGGAGGGTTTCTGGTATTCGACCTTGACCTTGGCGCATGTAAGGCATTTACTTACGAAGGTAGCAATATCTGCTTTCATGTCAGGCCAACAATATAGCTTTTTAAGATCCATATACATCTTATCTGATCATGGGTGGACGGAATAACGGGTGTTGTGTGCCTCGGTCATGACCAAGTCTCTGAAGCCACCGTGTTTCGGTGTCCAGATCGGATCTATGGGGTTTAAGGCTCCGCCACCCTTGACATCCAAGTTCTTATCCATCCCTCACAGGGATTCACCCGCCACATTTTCAGGTTTCAAAGCGTCGAGCTGAGCTTCCTTAATTTGCGTGGACAAGTGTGAATGAATAGTTAGAGTCAAAGATTTGACTCTACGACCAGAGTATTCTTTCCGACTGAGGGCGTCAGCTACTACATTGGATTTACCCGGATGATAATGAATTTTGCATTCGTAATCACTGAGTAGCTCGACCCACCGTCGTTGTCTTATGTTGAGCTCTTTCTGGTCGAAAATATGTTGTAGACTTTTGTGGTCTGTAAAGATCGTGCTTTTTGTACGATACAGGTAGTGTCTCCAGATCTTCAGAGCAAACACAACTGCTCCTAGCTCAAGATCATGGGTGGTATAGTTAACCTCATGTGTCTTCAGCTATATGGAGGCATAGGCGATGACCTTATGTTGCTGCATCAGAACACATCCGAGTCCTTGATTTGATGCATCGCAATAGACAACGAAGTCTTCTATCCCTTCAGGGAGAGATAGTATTGGTGCGGTACACAAGGCTCGCTTGAGTATTTGGAATGCTCTATCTTGTCTCTCTTCCCAGTCAAATGTCATGCGTTTCTGGGTCAGTGTTGTAAGAGGTTTTGCTATGCGGGAGAAGTCCTAAATGAACCTGCGATAGTAGCCAGTGAGACCTAGAAATTGATGAATTTCTGTAGGTGTCTTTGGTGCTGACTAATTCTCAATGACCTTGATTTTGGAAGGGTCCACGTGTATTCCCTCTTTGCTAACAACGTGGCCCAAGAATTCGACTCGTCGGATCCCAAATTCGCACTTAGAGAACTTCGCATAGAGCTTCCCCGATCGTAATATTTCTGAGACTATGTGGAGATGTTGACTATGCTCTTCCTTACTTCGAGAGTAGATGAGTACGTCATCGATGAAGACGATGAAGAACTGATCCAAGTAAGGACGACACACCCTATTCATCAGATCCATGAATACTACGGGCGCGTTAGTTAATCCGAATGGCATCACTACAAACTCGTAGTGTCCATAACGAGTTCGGAAGGCTGTCTTGGGAACATCCTCCTCTAGCACTCTTAGTTGGGTATATCCGGATCGTAGATCTATCTTCGAGAAGTAGTTGGCTCATTGAAGTTGATCAAATAAATCGTCTATGCGGGGCAAGGGATAACAATTTTTTTAATGGTAAGCTTGTTGAGTTCCCTGTAGTCGATGCACATACGAAACGATCCATCTTTCTTCTTGACGAACAAGACCGGTGCTCCCCATGTCGAGAAGCTTGGCCTTATGAATCCCTTCTTGAGAAGTTCGTTTAGTTGACTGGAAAGTTCTTGCATCTCTGCCGGTGCCAGACGGTAAGGAGATTTATGCATGAAACTGGTATTGTGAGGATCGAATGGACCCTAGTTGTATGATGAAATTGGAATCACTTGGAAATAAAGGCACTAGATTTGATCATACGGCGTTACAGACAAAACACAACATTGCAACTTTTAACAGAGTTACAGTACTATAGATTTACTACAAGACTATTGCTGCGGACTAGGTATACTACAAAAGACAAGTATACGCAGCACGGGGATCCCTTAACTGACGGGACCTCGCAAAAGATAAGACTCTAGTTACACTAGTTTGTAAACAGTTTATGAGTCTATTACAAAGAATATCGTAGATACTCTAACGTGGGTCTGGAGTAGTCCCTTCTGTGGCGGTGATCGTTAGCATCCTTCCGTCTGTGCCAGCATTCGTTGCCTCTGGGCAGTTTCTTTTGTAGTGACCCACCTTGCCACAATCGTAACAAGCTTGACTCACACCAACGTTGGGTACTTGGTTGATCGGTCTTGCTGGATTTTTGCAGTAACGTATGGTGTGTCCCTTTTTGTTGCAGTTTAAGCACTACATCTCCCGACAAGGTCCATGGTGGTGATAGTTGCATTTGTAGCATTTTGGGAGATTGCCAGCATACTGTCTGGCTAGGTTAGGGATAACTGGGATATCAGAAGAAATGGCAGTGGGAGGTACAGATGTCGTGGCCACGAAGGCTGCCACTGGTTGTTTTCTTTTGTTCGCCCCTTGGGGTGATTTTCCTTTGACTCTATCCCTGAACTTTCGTTTGTTATTCTTGGGCTTGAAATTCAGTGTGTTGTGGTAGTTCGTTGCTCCTGGGTGTACTTGGTTGTCGCTTGGATTGGAATCATTGATACCCATTCCGCTAACATTCACATGGTTAGCATTAAGGTGAGTCAGAACAGCTGTCACAGCAGCTGAGACTGCATCTTGAAAGGTAGTTGCATCGATATGAAGGATAGTGGTTTCATCGTTCGGCAGACTATTTACGGATGAAGACATGGTTCTGCAAAACACGAAAGATAAGGAGTTCGTGAGTGATTATGGTTGACCCTAGATGTATTTCGGTCGTTCATGTAAAGAGTAGAAACATGTTCTCGAGGGTTTGACCTACATCCCTATGATGTAGTCCTAGTACATAGTAGAAGTGTCATTACTTTGATTTGGAAAGCTATTTTGAATGTCATGTAAATATTTGAATGAAATATTTGATATAAGTGTGAAAAACCTAGAAAATCCCATATTTCCTACTAGTATAAAAGTAGTCTTCTACCAAGACCTAAATGTTTTGAATATAGTCTTCTACCAAGACCTGAATGTTTTGAAAGTAGTCTTCTACCAAGACCTGAATGTTTTCAACGTAGTCTTCTACCAAGACCAGAATGTTTTGAAAGTAGTCTTCTACCAAGATCTGAATGTTTTGAAAGTAACAAAGATGTTTTTTCCCTCGTGTGACTACTATTAACAATATATATACTCTACCTCATCGTTTATGTGAATGTATCACAAACTTAAAGTAATAGGAAAAATATAGCCATATAATTATTATCCTTTTGTATTAGGATAAACCAGACATCGCGACTGCCGAATAGTATTAACCTTGAACATCCGTAGATGTTCATTGTCCTCTGTAGCTAACAGCAGGGTGTAGGAATGGTTAGTCCCGTAAAGGTACCCTAGTATAAGTATTAACTATAGGCATCCGTAGATGTTCATTACCTCTGTTGCTAACAGTTGGGTGTCAGAATGGTTAGTCCCGTATATATGAACATAAGTGTATAGATATGGTTTTGATCAAGAAGATGAAAGGGGTTTTGTAAAAAATTTAAGAGTTTTGAACAATAAATAACAATGACTTGATGTCATTTTATAAAACATTTAAAAAGTAATTCGTTTGATAACAAAATATTTTAAGACAGAAAACCATTTCATGTATCACATTTTGAAGTATGTGAGATCAGTTGGTTGAAAACACAGTTATAAATCACATGTGATTGATTCTATAACGTACTGTTCTCTACTTGTATTCTCCCAATTAAAGCATTTAAAAACATTTAAAACATTGATTAAGGGGTATGAACTCACCTGCAGTGAGTGGTTTGTTCGGAAGTGTTGGACAAGGTGCTAGGTATCAAGTGAGGACTTGAACACACACAATGGTCCTAGTTATCATATAAAAACATATATGTAATATAATTAGTCAATTAATAACTAATTAATCAAGTTAAGACACCCTAGGTCATGGAAACACTTTGATTCAAGTGCTACATGTACCAAAGGGTTACACCTAAGGGTTGTATGGCATGGCATTGGAGTTTATGGCCCATGAACCACCCCTTTATGGAGTTTACGGCCCATGAACGTTTCCCCATGAGTTTAGGGCCATAAAATCATGGTACTAAGTGCCAAATTGTGTTTTGAGGTCTTACAAGTCATGATTGGGCATCAAATGATCAAGTCCAAGCCTTAGGAAAGCATTAGGGGGCATAATAAGACCACCTTGTGGAGTTTATGGCCAAATGACCATATTCTTATGTGTTCATGGCTATAAACTCTCTTAGGGACATGTTTTTATTGTTGTTTAAGGTCTTAAACACTTCTAGGAAGGTTCATGGTTGGCATCCAAGGATTAGGAGGGAACTAAGGTCCAATTTACCACCTTGATAGGGGTTTACGGCCCAAGATCATCCTTGGCCATAAAATCCTTTGTTGGATGGTTTCTTGATGATTTTCAAGTGTTATTAAGATCATACTAAGCATACAAGAAGCTAGGGCAAGTGCACTTACGAGATAGGAGCTTGATTGGGTGTTTAAGGTCCAAGAACACTAGTGTGTGTTCTTGGTGTTTTGAAGATCTAATGAAAATCAATAATTAAATGGATGAAATGATGTATAATGACTAGGAGATTGGTTATAACAACAAATCAAGTCAACTAATACTTACATTTTCGGAAGATCGGGTGAAGAAGAATATGTTACTTGAGAGAGAATGGCTTTGGTTCTTGAGTTTGGAAATTAGGAAATGAAAGAATGGAGAGTAAACTCATGCTTAAGGCATGAGTTTGCGGCCCTAAGAGAGTTCACAGCCCAAACTCTCTTTGTTTGGCCATGAACACCAATTCAAGGTGTTGATTGTTCCATTACATTCCCGATTAACTAGAAATCACTTCCATTTATCCGTCCGATTCGTGAATAATTAATTAAAATACTCAAACGGACTTTAAACTGGCTAAAAATTAGCAGAACAGTATTTAACATTTAATTGAAGTGTTGGATTGTAGAGTTCGTACGAATGAAAATTTCGGGTTGTCACAGATGACTATATCAACAATCTCTATGCCATGTCCAATCACCATGGACAATCTACTAATACTTCATCATAGTCTTAAATCATCACCTAATCCCAAAAGTATGACTGACTGTGGGGTTTGAGTTAAATTAATTACTTGGGAAGAAACATGCAAAATGAAACACAATAATAAACTAATTATCTATGGTATCATACACTTTGAATATAAATAAATCTCTATTATTTAATTACCATAGAGTTACAGATTTATTGATTATATAAATGTTTTGGGGTAATCGAATTAACAATAAAACTTTTAATCATTTCTCGTGCCAATGCCCTTTGCATGCATATCATGATTTGTTTGGTCATCACTACTATGAATGAATCATCGAAGGATGTTCACTTTAAAAACATATCTCCATCCTCAACTCTAACTTAGATGTAATGAAATTTCCTCAATCTATGCGTTGATGCTATGTGATCTCAAGGATCATTAGTCAATGTGATAGAACCTTCACAAAATATTTCTAATGCCAAGTTATTACTTAAAACAATTCCAAGGTCAACTATGAAATTTTCTTGTCCAGGTACGCTCCTTGGATACTTCATATACACTAATGTAGTCTGACTCAACCACCATCTCGCACATGAAACCTTTCATGTTACCACATTGCCATTCAAAATGAATGTCCATTTAGATTATGACTCAAAGTCATCTCTAAAATTCATGTCATTATGACCCTTCTCAACCATGTTCTCTACAAGCAACCATTCCTTAGTTTCTTTCAATACCCCGTATGTTCTTTAACATTTGTCTAGCGATCTAGCCGAGTCGATTTCTAATACAATCTCACGATGCTCAAAACATATGACACATATGTTAGTTCAAAACAAGTGATCCTCTGGTAATCCGAATTACCCAATTCTGAGATAATATTTATTCTGATGCTGTGTAGAATAGTGTGATCTGAGATAATGACTTCATCCAAGTTGATGGCTTTTTGAAGTATTTTGTAATCCGATGTATGAAGACTGAGTAATTTGATGATTTTACTATTTTGTCTTGATATAGTTTGTATTATTGTACTATAGCGCATGTAGGAGATAAAGGTCAACCACACCGATGTGTCAAGTGGTTGATATGCAGTTAGCTTTTATTACAAGTGTCTCCTTATATGGTTGGTCCTATGTTTGTATAAATGGGACCATCACCCCTTGTAATTGGGAAAGCATTTTCACCACTTTTCCAAGTATCAAATCAAGAATCATCCAGTCAATCATTTTCACTCATTCTATTTGTTCTTGTTCATATTCATACTTTTATTACTACTTTAATTATCTAGAATACTTTGTTTATTTTTTATCTTCAAGGCTTTATTGATTTATCCATAATTGACTAGAAATATTACCGGCCTCCATTGTCATGTTTATCTTAAGGTTTGAGTTCTCAAACCTTTTCCTAGATGTCTTGGATATCATGCATCTTGAACTTATAATTGGTATCAGAGCTAGAGTGGTTGTCCTTTGAATCCACACTATCAAATTATAGCTGGTTGAGATTACCTTGGTATCTCAATCATTTTTGTTTCAGGAAAAAAGTTATTCTATATAACACTTTTTTCTCAGATATCACACAACAATGGTTGCTCCTAATCAAACTCAACAAATGTATTTAATGCAAGTCACAAATAGAATGGGTTTCCCTTCTAGATCCCCATTGTTGGTTGTGGAAAAGTATGATAGTTGGAAAGTTAGAATGGTGAGATTCTTGGTTGGAAAAGAAAAAGGTGAAGCAATATGGAGATCTATGAAAAAGGTCCTCATGCCCCAGTTAGGAAAATGGTTACAGATGTTACTGCTACTCTCATGGGTCAAGACGAACTCAGACCTACACCTTTAACAACCAACGACATCAAGAAGCTCCATGCCGATCAAAGAGCATTTTTTGAAATGGTGTTTGGTGTTCAACAGTCTCTCTTTGAGCATATCAAGTTGTGCAAATCATCCAAGAAAATATGGGACACTCTTCAAGATTTGTTTGAAGGTTAGGAAAACATGAAAGACAAGCCTCTAACCTCTATGGTGAATGACTTTGATATATTCACTACAAATCCTGGAGAATCTATAGACTTAGCCTTAAATTGGTACTATTGGGGGTCATAAATGGCATCGACCAAGTCCTCACATGATGGCCATTGTACTGCAATCGAATGCCTAGTTTTGGAGGGCTGAATGTGCTATATGGGTTAGGTTGCACCCTTTCTAACACCAATTGGTTTTAGATCAACTCGTAGCGCTGATGTCCAACAAGTGGTATCAGAGCCAATGGCAAGGGTTTGATTCTCTCAGGGAGCAATTTTTGAGGGGGGAGGGGGGATTATTGGGGGTCAGAAATGGCATCGACCAAGTGCTCGCACGATGGCCGTTATACCGCAATCAAATGCCTGGTCTTGGAGGGTTGAATGCACTATATGGGTTAGGTCGCATCCTTTCTAACACCAATTGGTTTTAGATCAACTGGTAGCGCTAATGTCCAACATGTACAAAATCATTGTCAATGAATTTGATACATTCACGAAAATTTTGCTCAATCATTAGGTGTTTAACCTGTTACAAAAGGGATAAAATCTAACCATAACATACTCAAGCAATCATAATCTCATATCAACGGTTGGACTCAGACAAGAGCTGCGTAATAGGGCCAAATCTAGTACTCTGAGATTATTCAACCTTGATCACATGTGACGTGACGTATTCACCTAATAGCTAACTCGTAACACTCAGAATCCCATAATGCACAAAGCAAGCAACATTCAGACAAGGGAAAATCTAACCATAACATACTTAAGCAATCATAATCTCATATCAAGAATCTGCACTAGCATGCGACATAAGCTCATAAACTCAGGCATAACCTAAACAGGCTATCCTACTACTGTCTAATCAGCACTATCATGCAGCTCAAAACACATATAACAGACACATAAGGCATCCTCCCTAGATCCTTAGTCCTAATCTAGCATGTTGTTCCACTAACTGATAATCATAACATAAACATGTATGGGTATTTTGGGGTACTTACTTGAGCTCGGCAGATTGCATGCACCACACCCTTTTTTTCTTATCAAAATTCTTTTCTTTCTGAATTCTTTTCGCTTTTCAAAAACTGTTTCATTTCTAAATACTCTTTTTACAAAACTGTCTTTTCATTTTGAAAACTTTTTAGACTAATCCCTTAGTTTGAATTCAGACACACCCGAGAGTATGTCCGAATCCCTCAAACCAAGGCTCTGATACCAACTTGTAACGTCCTAATTTTCAAGACTAAAAATTTCTTTTATAAAACAATACTTAAAACATATTTGTCATCCCATAACAAAATCAGAGTAATAAATTCCAAAACATATGTTCATTATCAGAGTAAAACATGTTTGGCTGACTAATCTATGGTGTGTGCCATGCGATCACCCCGAGCTCTTCCCTCCGCTACTGGAAATACTTGAAACCAAAACTGAAAAACGTAAGCACGAAGCTTAGTGAGTTCCCCAACCTACCACATACCCTACATAAACACATACAACATATACTGGGCTACACCCGCTACAACGACCTCGACGCTCCAGGCCCCGCCTGGCTATGAGCCCCGCTCGGATACATATTTGTTTCACTTAGGCCTCGCCTGTCCCTGGGCCTCGCCCACTAACATATACTAACACATAAGCATATCACAACACATAAGCTAACTTATACTAAAAAAATCCTGTCCTGAGGCCTCGCCCTTGTCCTGCTACTGATGAGTCATGGAACCCTGTCCACACTCCTACTGATAGTGAGATCCGGGCCCTGCCCACACTTACTCTTTCCGTAACTTGGGCCTCACCCCTGTTCTGCTGCTAATGAGATGTGGAACACCGTCCACACTCTGCTATTGGTGAGATACGGGACCTCGCCCACACTCACCTCCCTACCAGGCATATACATGTATCACATAGACAACAAGTATAAACTATCATATAAACCATTCCTTGGGCACCCGCCCACTATCATTGGACCTTGGTCTTGAATATTATTCTAGCATACTGCGCCTAGGGCTAACCTCCGGGTCTTCCTACTCATAACTACATGGGCCGACATTGTGGCCGTAGACCCATTCACACAAAGGGAAACTCACCTCGTACTGCTGAACTTGCTGGTAACCCCTCTAGATGCTGATCGACAATTCCCTGAACCACGGCTCCACTAGCTCCCCGAGCTACCAATATCAAAACATATATCACTTAACTTAACTGTTCTCCAAAAGTCAACTAAGTCAACTCTGGTCATAGTCAACCTTCTAGGTCAACCCTACTCGCCGAGTCTTCCTACTGACTCGCCGAGTTCATTAGCTCAGAATCCTTTCATTCGCGACTCGACTCGCCAAGTTAGCCTCTGACTTGCCGAGTCAGCCTCTGACTTTCCGAGTCTACCGATTTCCGAGTCCTGACCTGTCCAACTCACTAAGTCCCCACTCAACTCACTGATCCGAGTCTTAACTTGAAAGGTTTGGGGTTTCGCGACTTGACTCGCCGAGTCCAAGAACAGAGTCGCCGAGTTGTTCATCCAACTCGTCGAGTTCCTCCTAATCTTCATACTACTCGCCGAGTCCACTCGAAGGACTCGCCGAGTCTATTCAGTCCTTCGTACATTCAGAGGATTTTTGAGTCATGCAGGGACTCCAAACTGTAGATCCACTGCTCCAAAGCCTATCCCTCATGCAAAGGTGCAAACTTTACGTGTAGCTAAGGAGATCTAGGCCCAAAACACTCCAAACTCGGGTTTAATACAACCATGCTTCACCTACATCCCCAAGACTGATACTTTATGCCTCTCTAGGCCAGAATACACTTAGATCTGAAGTAGCAACTTCAGATTTGGGCTCTAACTCAAAATGGTTCAAGGACATGGCATAAAAGCCCCAAATCTCATAACAAAGGGAAAACAATATGCAAAAGAGTGAAGGTAACGACTTCTTACCTCCAAATGCTTTGAAAAGTCACACCAACTCTAGATCCAAGGATTCTTCTTGCACCACTATGAACTTCCTTCTCTTCCAAGCTTCAAATCACAACACCAAGACTAGATCTTTGCTCAAAAACGGATATGGTGGCTAGGGTTTGGTATTCTAGATGAGAGAAGCTGTAAGGAACTCTATGGGAGAGAATGAGATGCTTAAATAGTGCACAAAGTCCCGGATTTAGGGTTTCCCTCTTCAGACCGGACTCGCCGAGTCCTCTTTGCCGACTCACTGAGTCGGCTACTTAATTGATCCCCCGGATCCCGCTCCGACTCGCCGAGTTCCTCCATGGACTCGACAAGTTGACCCTTTGACTAAGGGTTTTCCTTTCCTTTCTTGGTCTTTCTGATTATGGGTGTTACAACTCTCCTCCACTTAAACTAAACTTCTTCCTCGAAGTTTCTCTACAGCCAACCCTCCTGCAATATCCCTTCAGCAGTCTGCTTGGGAAGACCTAACACCCGCTGACTACCTCCACTGGCTTTCTACCCGGTTATTCTGACTATCATTAATCCTTGCGGATGATACTCTCGAGTTTACCCTAACCCTAAGCCTCCTGGAAACACAACTTACTCAATTGACAATCCTTCTGGTACTCACCGAGTACTTATGCTAGACATCCTAGGGGTTCACCCCCTTTTTTGCTTGTGCATTTTCTGGCCTCCCCAAGGCAATGTTCCATAGCTAACTACTTCCTCTGCCACTGTGAAGGTCCTATCCTTCACCAACTCCATTACCCCCACTACTTCCAGTATGGGTCATTACCGCCAGTATCCACTGGACACTTTTCACTACTATAACTTGGTGCTGAGCACCCCTCGATCAACTAACCGAATTCCACCATAGCCTGCTTACCATTATTGCAACTGACTGAAAATTTCTACTGTCCCTTATCTGCCTTCCGGATGGACCGAGACCACCCTGGTCTCTACTGATCTATCAATATCTGGATTACCGGCTCCCACCGGTCGCTAGCCTCAAGGACAAACTCCTAGTCACTCTTAGTGACTTCCGAAGAAACTTCAGCTATCAAATACTGCTCCATTTACTCAGCCACTCTGGCGCTACTAGACATGGGATCCTTGAGCCCCTAAATAGAACCTAAGGTCCTAACCTGGTCCCAACTATGCTACTACAAGCTCACGGGCCTCGCACACAGGTCTCACCCGAACCATACTACTGAGCAACCCTGATCTCCGGTCTCATCTACACTGCTACTCACCTACGGGCCTTGCCCACAGGTCCCACCCAACTACATTCTAGAGCGGCCTCTCCCAAGGTCTCACCTCTGTAGGGCTATACAGGCAAGCTCCCTACTATTCTCAGCCACTACTCATTCTTGATCCCTACCTGATCACTACGAGATAAGGGCCTCGTCCTAACTCCACTAATGAAGCTACTAGGGAATGCTACAACTTACCCGTAGTCTTACAACACCTTCCACCACTGACCGCTAGTGAGTGCTACGGCTGCCCCGTAGTCTTACAACACTTACACCACTGACTGCTAGTGAATGCTACGACTGCCCCGTGGTCTTACAAAGTTTTCCACCACTGACTGCTAATACGAAAGCATCCAATGCTATCAGTTCTCAAGATCCTCATTCTGACTCACTCGAGTCCTATAGGCGATCCTCCAACTTGAATTCTCAAGCATTTACTAACCATCACAATTACACGAACTAACTGATGGGAGTTTCTCAAACTCCCAACCCTGACTCATCAACCCATCCATCGTTGTGCTACTTCTTTTCCTTCTTAGAGGTCGTGTACTCATCCTGGATCTGTGCGCTCTTATGATTGTACACTCGGAGGGCTCTCCCCACTTTGATCCTGCTTATACCTCACTGCTTAATGCTTGAGAAGAATTCCCAATCTTCTCTACTACACTCGGAGGGCTCTCCCCCACTCATCAACCAATCTTCTCTGCTATCGCATCATGAGCCGCCACGACCTGCTGCTTTTTGACAACTTTCTACTTCTTCTTGTCATACCAGAATTTCTGCTTGTTGTCAGCGGCTTTGCAGGGTTTTGAGATGGCTAGGGTTGTCGTTGTTGACGGGGTAAGGACCCCATGGTCAATGAGTGGTTGTGCCAATCTCTTGGCACTATCCAAGGTAGCGGGGTTTAAAGCTAATACATTCCCCTGAAATGGAGGCACAAGCCCCCAAATATGCTTCTCTACCTTCTTTGCTTCAGAAGGGACCATTCCCGGACATAGTGCTACCAGGTCGCTGAATCTGGCAATATAGGAAACTATGTCGGAGCCCATCATGGTTAGGCTCTAGAGCTCCTGCTCTAGTTTTTGAACTTCGCCCCTCAGTCAGTACTCTTCGATCGTGAGCTCATTAAGAGCTTCCCAGCCGATAGCATTCACCACTATAAGAGATAGTGACTTGACATGGCTATTCCACCACGTCAGAGTCGGTCAACAAAGGTGCATGCGGCAAATTTGACTTTGCTCCCTTCCGGACAGGAGCATATCTCAAAGATCGACTCCGTCTTCTCGAACCATTTCAAGAGGGCAATGATTTCGCGAGTTCCATTAAAGGCCCAACGTTTGCAGCTGGTCAAGTCCTTGTATGAGCACTCTCTAGAGCGTACTGGAGCTTTGGCAACAGTGGGAGGCACGTAATGCCCACTCCCACTAGTACCGGTCGAGGTGAATTGTTCTAAAGATGCAATAATAGCCACATTTATAGTAGCTTGAATAGACGATGGGTTGTATTGAGGAGGAGGTGGTTGCTGTAACAACTCGAAGTTGTTCATCGCCGAAAACCCATTCTACCCGTATAACTCGCCGTATATCGATTCGTTCTGATGTCGTTTTTGGGATAAATTAATTAAATTTATATGTTTAATTGATGCTAATGAGTGTCCAAACCTCTTAGGAACTCATGAAATTAGCCCAAAATACTTATTCCAAAAAATTTAGAAACATTCCCGCCGAGTCACGAAAACTTAATCGGGTGCGACCAAAAGCCCCGTTTAGTGTCGGTATCGGGTAGAATTCCATCGTGTCCAAGTTTGGGACCTATTTAAACGTGTTCAAGCTTTCATTTGAAGCTTTTGCTTCATTTCACAACCATCTCTCTCTAACCTCTCTCCTAAATCCAAGTTTAAGGGTCCAAATGATCAATTTAAGGCTTCAAATCTTTGAGGTAACTTCCCTTACATGCTATACAACCTCTTTAGCCTTCAAATTCGAGTTTAATCTATGGATTAGGACCATTATCATGTGTTTACGGCCCTAGAACTATCCTAGGCCGTAAACTCATATAAATGGGGGTTTTTGGAGCAACAAAACCCTTCCAAACCACAACTAGAGTTTAGATATGGCTACATGAATTCATGGATTGGACTTAGAACACTTTAGACATGGATTTTGGGGGATTATTATGAGTTTATGGCCCAGGAAGGTGCCTAGGCCGTAAACACTAAATTAAAAAGGGTTTTAAGCCCTTAAACCCTTCCTAGACTCAAACAAGGCTTAGATATGACATTTAGAATATTGGTAATGGCCTTAGAACATCATAAACATAATTTTTGGGGAGTAAATGCGAGTTTACGGCCAAGGCTCATGCTTGGGCCGTAAACCCCTAAAAAATGGAGAGTAAACTCTTTTTTACATGTCCAAATGCCTTCAAATTTAACCAATAGCCTTGTGGTAAATCCTAGAACCATCTAAAAATAGTTTGGGGGTCTTAAACATATCAAAATGCAACATATAAGAGTTTACGGCCATAGATCATGCCCTTAGGCCGTAAACTCCCAAATATGTGTTAAATGATGCCATTAAATCATAACAAAGTTTGGAAAATTAACTAGAATCACATGTGATTGTCCTAAGTGCCTTAAATCAATTACTCATGACCATGGGAGAGTTTACGGCCGTAAACTCCAAGTTTACAGCCGTGAACTCCCTTAAACATGGTATAAGTCCCCTTAATTTAATCCAAGGCATTTTAAGAAGTCCATTCCAACATTTCCTAAGACCAAACAAGCCATTAAGCACTCAAAATCACACCAACATGAGTTCGCGGCCGTGAACTCATGTATGTAGGTGTTTTATGGTTGTAAACTTCCTAAAATGTTTACTCTTGGGGAGTAAACTCAAATCGCAAGTCCCTCGTGCCATTATACGTCCGTAGATGTCACCCGGGTCACTCCAAGCACTCATTTTGAGGTGTTTAATCTCATTGGAGTATAATGTTCCATAAAATTAGTGATTTTAAATCTAATTAGATATATATGGACATTATTTCATTTTGCATAGGGACATCGCGAGTAATCAGGCCCCGAACCGACGTTTAGTGTCCGAAATCGTCGCATTTCCGAGTCCGGTGAGTTCATACCCCTACCCTTTTTCCATGTTTTCAATGGTTTTTCAATGTTTTTCAGGGGGGGGGGGATACAAGAAAAAAGTACAAGTGTATTTTGTACTTAAACTGATTTTCAACTCAATGGTTTTACTTACTAAATGTCATGATTTCCAATGATTTGTGATAACTGACGTTTCGAATTGCAGGTTAAACATAGATTTCTTTTAAGAGTGTTATAACTATATTCTCTTTAAATAAGAAATCATACTAATCATATTCAAGATCAATACGAATGTAATCTAGTACGAATATGAATACGAATACGAATACGAATACGACTACGAATACGAATACGAGTACGACTACGAATACGAATACGACTACGAATACGAATACGAATACGAATACGAATATGAATACGAATACGAATACAAATACGAATACGAATACGAATACGAATACGAATACGAATACGAATGCGAAATGACGCCTTTGGTGGACACTAAGACTTCGAAAATACAGTTAGTGTACTTCTTGAGTGTCACCAGAGTTTCAAATCTAATACGAAAATACGCCTCTGGAACTCTGCTGAGTTTCAAATATATCCGCCTCAGAATGTTGATAGAGCTTCGAATACACAACTAATATACTCTTTTGGAACTCAGCAGAACTTCGAAAATACAGTAATGTATGCTTCTGTGTGATTCCAAATATTCGAAAATACAACTAAGCTAGTAGATATTAGTCATTCGAATGTAGAATAACTAAGGGTTTAGAATACATAACTAATACTACTCACATGGTAATTACTAGTACTTCGAAATCAGACCTAAGAACCAACCACCACACATAGGAAAATATGGGATTTTCCTGGGATAACATAACAACTAGTAACGAACTTAGATACAAATAGGCAACTCAACACATAGGAAAATATGGGATTTTCCTGGGTAGCACAACAACACATAAACGGATAAAGTAACAAACGAATAACTAAATCTATAAGGAAAATATGGGATTTTCCTGGGTAGTACAACAACACATAAACGGATAAAGTAACAAACGAATAACTAAAACTATAAGGAAAATATGGAATTTTCCAGGAATGACATAACCAACCGTTTTCGAAATTGTAACAAAGGATAACTAAACCGTTTTCATAAGAAAATATGGGATTTTCTTGATCAACAACTTTTTCTAGAAAGTAAAGGAACTCGTTCTTTTCAAAACTAAACCGCTTATGAACTCACCAGCTTTATGCTGATTTTCAAACCGCTTGTATTCTCAGGTCAGCGTTAGACAGGTACACCGCCACCTTTTGGAGAAGACGGAGCGTCCCGAAGACTCGTCTTTACTTTTGTTTATATTACATATGTAAAACACTTGTATAAATTTTCTTTCAAACAGATGTAAACAATATTATGTAATGTAATGTTTTGTGTCTACTGTTTTACTATGTGCATTGGATTTGATACTCAACATGGAGTCAACCACGGAAATGTTTCCGCCTTCGGTTTTCGGGGTGTGACAGTTGCGTAGGAGTTATCGGAGGCATTGCTTAACTGGAAGTCTACAAATGTTGGTAACATTCGAATAATGTTGGTAACATTTGAATAATAATTTCCATGAGATTAGATTTCTGTCAACAATATTGGTATTACAAATGTAAATAGTTTGGGCAAAATGACCTAGAAGTAGGTCTTACATCAGACCACAATGAGAAATTTTTTGACAGAATAAAGACTTATTAAGTTTAAAGTCTTATCAAAGATAGGAAACTAAAACTAGAGTTTTTACATAGAGTTAAGTTATATCCAAAAGAGAAAGTTGAGTAGGCTCTATCTACGACAAGAACCACTAGAATGAGTCCTTGATTCTGCCAGACGACGCTCCATATCCCTCATGCGTATTTCATATGCTGCCCGCCGAGCTCGAAGTTCCCTGACTTCAGCTTGGGTTGCAGCCTAGGCAGTTATAGCGGTCGAAAAACAAATATCGGTCAAGGGCCGATATTTGGGATATAGGTTATCGCGGTGGGATATCGGTATTTTTTTATCATGCAAAATTAATATCTATAAACATAAAACATATATAAAAGTAATATAAAAAGTCAAAATTCAAAACTGTCAATGTTTGAAACATAATCTTACATAAGCCATGAAATCTTCCTCCTCCAAGTCTACATCAACCAAGGCATTCAATTATTTTATCAAGATCATCCACATCAACTCTAATATCATCATCATTTAAGAATTATGTATTTAACACAGAAACATGATCAAACCTATAGAAACTAGCAAGTTAACACTTAATTATGTAACAATTAACATAACAATAAGATCATTTAATACTTAAAACATGAGTCTATTACCTAAAACTAACAATTAAGTACTTAACATAATAGGAGGTTTAGTTAAGTTAAGTACATAAGAATTAAGGCCATGACTTAACACTAATAAAAGCAAGTAAAATTACTTAACCGATGTCCCACCTGGAAATCACCTGGAAATATCGGTAAATATCGATTAAATATCGGTAAATATCACCGATGTTTGCGGTCCGATATTTTGGACAGATATTTGACACCGCTATTTTGAAAAGTACCGATAACCGATATCCCACCTGGAAATCGCCGATATTAACTGCTTATGTTGTAGCAAGATCTCTTTGTAGAGCCTCATTGGCTCTCCTAGTCCCTTCCATAGCCTCTTCGAGATGGAGAATGTGGACTGTATTAACACCCACTATTCTAAAAGGCACGCCATGGCAGACGCCAAGGCACGACATGGCGTGAGGCGCGGCGTCGCCGTTACGAAAAGCTTCATAACGTTGCTGTTAGGCGTGGCGCATGGCAAGGCGTGATATGGTGTGCCATGGCGCGTTATGGCGTGTTATGGCGCGTGTTTTTTCATTTGAGACACGTTTTTTGCTCTTTTTTATACCTTTTCTAATCGGACATACAAGTATTGTGTTTTTTATTAACTTTTTGTTATTAGTTGTTGATATAACACTTCTAAAAACTAGGTATATTTGATATAAATTTATATTTATGTGGTAATATAATTATAAATTAATACAAAATCGCCGCCTTACATCACGCCTTGAAAAACGCCATGGCTCACCATAACTCGTTAAGCTTGAGGCTTGGCCTTGCCGCCACGCCATGCCTCACGCCTTTTAGAACCTTGTTAACGCCCGAATTGGCGTCAATTTCCATGACTCGGTCGATGGCTGCTCGACCTTGCTCCTTATTTCGAGCAATCCGACAGACCATAATGGGCAGGACTCAGTCAGCTGAGCCTCCCGCGCTTAGATTGTAAAAGCTTATGTCTCCATTGTAAGGTAAGGGTTGACCCTGTTCGTGGCTCCATATATTCATGTTTCTTGCCCACAAGGGTGTGGGGCCCTGAAATGCTTGACGGGGGTTAGAATTTGGGATTTAAGCCACTTGGGGTAGGTTATTGGCTTCGGGTTCGGAGTCAAAATCCTCCGATAAGTTCTTTGCGAAGTTTTCATCTAGAGGGATTGGATGATTCTCTTCTGGATTTGCATCGAGCCATCCTCCGTAACCTTGGTTAGGGAAGTACGGGTCGCCAAGGAGATGGAATCTAGCCATGTTTATCTACCTGAGAAAAGGGGTAAAAGAAATAAATAAATAGACGTACTAATTTAGATAATTATAGGATGATCTTTATTAGTTACTTCAATACTTGGAGAA
Source organism: Lactuca sativa (assembly GCF_002870075.4). Lineage (NCBI taxonomy): Eukaryota > Viridiplantae > Streptophyta > Magnoliopsida > Asterales > Asteraceae > Lactuca > Lactuca sativa. Next base: position 178,742,728 of record NC_056627.2, on the reverse strand, counting down.
TGCATACCAGTTATATGAAATCAAAGCAGGATAGACCTTCGAATAAATGACCCTAACTCCAAATCCACAACCAAACAAGGAACAGGAAGTAAAGCAAAGATCACAGATTCTAAGTGTATAACACCTTAATCATATATAACCTTAACGTATCCACTTAACAACTATTGACCCACTAATAAAGACCTTTAGTTCTCAAATAAGTAATTATAGTAACACAAAATACTCATATAGTATTTTAGGTTTATGTTCTGTTTTAATGTTTTCATTATAGTAGTGTTGGTATGTTTTTAGGCTTGTTGCAACCTCACAACCATTCTTAGGCACATGCTAGTCACTGCTCAGAAAAATATAGTTGATCAGGCTATATCACTCCCAAATTTGACTACATGTCTCTAAGCCTAATTATGTTGTTCTACAATCAGAATACTGTTGTTTTCTCCTAGTGACACTGATTTTAGTATGAATGCAGGTATGTATACTTGGTTAAATATTTTATTATTTAAAAGTATAAACTCTTGGTTAGAGTATTTTTAATCCCGTTGTGTTTATAGTTTGTATATATTTTATGGGTTGATATACTCGATTCACTATAAACAATGCTATGATACCAATTTGTCACACCCCAAAACCTGAACAACGGAAACGTTCTGGGGCAGAGGGCGTCATGTACAGTATCACAACAAAGCGTATTAGTAAACAAGCAACAACATCGTCCATTGCATTAATAATATAATTTAATACAAGTGTGTTCTGAATAGTTATAAGACACCAAAAATATGAATTCAAAATAAGAGATGAGTCTTGAACGTGCTATATATTCTCAAAAACCTGGCATTGGTACCTGTCTACTGATGACCTGAGAATACAGGTTATTTTGAAAGAGTTTATCAGCTTTAAATCCGGTGAGTTCATAAGTATTTTAGTGTCATTGCTTGTATGAAAATGTTTGTAAGTGTTTGATGTATAAGTTTGTAAAATTTTGTAGTAAATGTTTGTATCTCCTAGAAAATCCTACATTTTCTACTAAACGTAGCCTTCTACCAAGGCATCAAAGGTTCTGTATGTTTAATTCTTGTAAAAGTGTGTATTTTCCCAAGTGTGACTATCATTAACAAAATATAGTTTTTACATTACCGTTTATGTGAGAAGATCACAATGTGAATGCAATAGGAAAATAATAAAGTACTGTAGTGTTATATATAGTAACTACCGCTGTACTAACTGATGGGTTTTAGCCATAAGAACATCCTATATGCTCATACAAACCCTAATGTTTGGATCTAGGTTTCTCTATTGTACATGCAATTCATCCAAGACTATAAACCCTAGATCTAATATATGATAATCAATATAACATATGAATTAGGGTTTAGATCATACCTTGATTGTTATGTAGCAATAACAATCTCAAATCCTTCTTGTATTGACTTTAGAAAGCTTAGAGTCACAAATGTCACTCCTCTAATGGTTCACAAACACCAAGAGCAAGAGGATGAAGAAGAGAAGAGAAGGAGGCTGCCCAAAACGTGTGGAAACCCTAGAGAACAAGTTCACCACGTTTTTGAGCTATAAGGGTTCTTTAAATAGAGAGGCTATTAGGGTTATCTAACAAGGAAACCCTAATTTGGATGCTTAAGCCCTAAGCAACCCATGGACTTCTTCCTTAAATGCCCTAGGACGATTTCTAATGGGTTTCCCCATAGAATTCGTCCGCCCCTTTAATATGGAGTCAATTAGCTCAATATTCAACTATTATACAATTAACAGTTCAAGTCCCTTAAGTTTAATTAATCTCTTTTCGCCACAAACTTAATTCTTATTAATTCTTGACTAATATTAATTAAATAATATGATTTCTCCTTTAATATATTATTCTCATAATATATTAATAAATCATATTTAATCCTTTCTCTCCATAATTCATCCTATCAAGTTGCTTTGTTGAAGGCAACCCAAAAGGACCATGCACCATCGGGTCAAGTACTTACCAAAATAGTTATGGACATAGACACTAATCCAACAGTCTCCCACTTAGATAAGTCTAATAACTATTCCGCGTATGACTTCAGATCCTGATCTGCAATCGTAGCTTTCTAAAGCCGCTGTCAACTCTGATCTTATCAGATACGCATGTCCTTTAGATAAGGGATCATATATTCTTCCATTCTAGATATCGTATAGACTGAGACATGGATCTAAATCATTCTCTCTGTCTATGTGCTGTTTCCCGAATTCAAATTTATGACGACTGACAACAGACTACAATTAAACACATCAATTTAGTCCTGGCTTGGCCAAGCGCTTAGGTGCCATCACTAAATCATCGAGGGGCCCACATATATCGCTTTTATCCTACTTTGGATAAAAGGAACGGATAAACTTTGACTCAATGCTCGCTTGCACTCACTCACCAAATCACACACAACAATATGTTTTATAACACCAAGTTACTGGTGCGTTTACATATTATCAATGTGCAACCGACTCGCTGTTGGAATAGTGTCTAAGGCTACAACTATATTAGGCAAGTATTTGACCCGGTTATGCATGGTCCTTTTGGGTTGCCTTCACCATAGCAACTTGACAGGGTGATTTATAATGAGAGAAGAATTATTATTAATATATTATAAGAATAATATAAGGAATAATAATATTGGTATTTGACTAATATAAGTCATAAATTAATTTGGTGACTTAAAGAGATTAATTGAATAAAGGGGCATAAACTGTCAATTGTGTGATAGTTATACTTTGGGCTATAAATCCCTTATGGATAAAGGGTGGCCAGTTTTAAGGACTTTAGATAGGCCTTAAAATCATCCAAAGGCTTATCATGAAGGGAGTAGGATTGCTTAGGGCCTAAGTTATCCAATTAGTGTTTAAGGGTGAAACCCTAGGAGCCTAACTAGTATAAATAGACCCTAGGGATCAAGGGAAATTGGCACTTGTGCTTTGAGAAGAAACCCTGGCCGATTTGATCCCGTCTCCTCTCTCCTAAATCATCCTCTTGCTAGTTGGTGTTTGTAAGGCATGAGAGGAGTGACAATTGTGACTCTAAAGCCTCAAGGACAAGAAGATCAAACAAGTGATTCAAGGTAAAATTCTAATCCTTGATTTCATATAGTTATTATACTCTATTAGACATTAGAAGTCTTGGAATCAATGTATGTTCAATTAGAGAAACCTAGATCCAAACATTAGGGTTGCATGTGCACATAGGAATGTTCATATGGCTAAAGCCCATCAGTGGTATCAGAGCCTAGATTGTTTCTATTGAATTGATGCATTGATTGCTTGTTTGTTGCTTAAAAAATCGTTTTTTTGTCCTCTGCCTGATGAACTCGGCGAGTCCCATGGTGGTACTCGGTGAGTAGGCTCAACTCGGCGAGTCCATCTGGGTACTCGACGAGTTCGAGCGTCAGAAAGAGCAATCTTTGGGATTTCTTGCTATTTATCTTTGAGATACTTGCCTTAATCATATTAGATCAATATAAATCCGATTTTATGATATATATGAGTATATTCTTGACCTAATTGAAGATATTTATCAATTAATAAAATATTTATTTCCTTATGTGATAATTGATTAATGTTTTGTGATTAAAAGTTTAAAACTTGCCCTCAAGGTTTGAGATTTTTGTTTTGTGATTAAAAGTTTAGTTTAGACAATTTAAATTTCAAACACTAGAATTTTACAAGTTTAAAATCCAACCCTATACTAATTTAATATTACAAGATTAATGTATATATATGTATAATTAAAATGCTAGTCTTACCGTTAGTAGGCATTATTCACGAATCCAGTCTATAAGGTGGGTATAAGGTTTTTGCCTATAAAATGGCGCTTAATGGGTGTACACTCACACCCACCGCTTGCTTGATCGGTGGAGGGTCGTTAGCCGAACGGGTAGGATATGGCAACCCCATCTCTTCATTAAAAGTATAATATGAAATACAAAGTAACTACATGTTTTTCAAAATTTCCCAATCCTAGTTACTTTAGGAAAAGTGAATTGATGCAATCCCATGAAATTACACTTTGCACCTGTAACAACCCTAAATTTCGTATCATTGTTTGTACACCTTTTCGTAACTCATTTCGATAATGCAATCGCCGTTTTCAAATTCGTTTCCGATTTAGCCATTTAATTAAGTCATTAAATTGAAATTATCTAAAATTACTTAATGGGTGTCCTAGTACATTTAGAACTCATTTTAACACCCTGTATTAGTAATCGAAACATTTATAGAATCAACCATACCGAATTACGGAAACTTAATCGGGTGCGACCAAAAGCCCCGTTTAATGTCGGTATCGGGTAGAACTCCACTGTGTCCAAGTTTTGGGACCTATTTGAACGTGTTCAACCTTTCATTTGAAGCTTTTGCTTCATCTCTCTACTCTCTCTCTAACCTCTCTCCTCAATTCAATTTTAAGGGTCCAAATTTAAGGCTTCTAATCACCAAGGTATCCTCCTTAACTCCTTGTATAGCATATTTAACCTTCAAATTCGAGTTTAAACCATGGATTAGGACCATTATCATGAGTCTACGGCCCTAGAACAGTCCTAGGCCGTAAACTCATATAAATGGGGTTTTTGGAGCAACAAAACCCTTCCAAACCACAATTAGACCTTAGATATGACTAGATGACATAATGGAATGGACTTAGAATGTCTCAAACCATGATTTAGAGCCTTGTTCAGGTGTTTATGGCCCTGGAGCATGCTTGGGCCGTAAACACATATAAAAGGGGTTTTTATGCCCTTAAACCCTTCCAAAACACCAATAAGGCTTAGATACGACATGTAGAATTATGGAATTGGTCTTGGAACACATTGAACATTAATTTAGAAGAGTAAACTTGAGTTTACTGCCCAAGAACATGCTTGGGCCATAAACTCATATTCTTGGGGAGTAAACTCCTCTAAATGTGTTAAGATGCCACTTAAACACACCTCAAACCTTGGGATAAATTCTAGAAGTTTCTACCATCAATTTAGAAGCGTAAAACATATAAAAACACCCTTTCTAATGAGTTCACGACCATGAGGGGGTTCATGGGCCGTAAACTCCAAAAATCATGCCAAAAGTCCCCTAAAATCCATACAAGGCTTGGGAAAAATCATTAGAATCACATGTGATTGTTTATGACCCAAAACATTAAGGATTGAGTGTGAAGGGGAGTTTATGGCCGTAAACTCCATTTTTACAGCTGTAAACTCCAATAAATAACCCCTATGTGAATTTCAATCCATTCCAAAGCTTAAAATCCAAGTCTAGCATTATTTCCCAAGTGTTTTGAAGCCATTTTGCACCCAAAATCACCATCCATGATTTCACGGCCGTGAACTCATGTGGATGTGGTTTATTGGGCCGAAAACTCTTGTATGAGTTTACTCTTGAAGAGTAAACTCAATATCCAAGCTTGTTGTGTCCCCAAATGCCACCCGGATCCTTCCAAACACTTGTAATGGGGTGTTTCCGCAACTAGAAGTGTATGTCCCTAACAAATAAATTAATGAAGTCCTAATTAGATACAAATGTGTATCATTTCATAATCCATAGGAATCTTGTGCGTTCGCGAACCCAGAACTGACATTTTGGATCCAAACTGATGCGTTTCTCAACCTGTGAGTTCATACCCCTACCCTTTTTCAATGGTTTTTAAATGTTTTCAGGAGGAATACAAGCAAAAGTACAAGAATATCTTGTACTTAAATTCATTATTTCATTTAAATGGTTTCATATTCGCACACTTTTAAGAATTGAAAACCTACTAACAAACTTTTTAACTTGCAGAGTTGTTTGTTCAAACGATTTCAATTCTTATTATATACTGTTATGTTTCAAAATTGATTGTTCACACTTATATTGATAGAGATCATAAAACATTGTAATGTCTGTAATAAAACACCTAGGCTCGAGTGTAAAGGACAGACACCATTAGAAACCATAAAACATTTGTAATGTCCTTAATAAAACACCTAGGCTCGAGGGTAAAGGACATGCACCATTGGAACTTAGTTAGTCATAAATACTACTTCCCTAGGCACGAGAAGTAAAGAGTAATCTTAAAGATTGGAGACACGTCCTCTGTAACACTTCCTTGGAATGAGGGAGTGGAGGACTATCCCTATAACCAGAATCTCTAGGAGGGAGAACGTGACTTGAGCGTATAGATCTATACGGGACTGACAATCCCGCACCTGGCTGCTAGCTATAGCCGAACCGAAAGGTTCAAGGGTGAAGAAAGTCATAAAAAGGATACTGGCCCCGACCCGAGTCAAATCTAGTCTGAAGTATGGTTAAGGACTCGCAATCAAGATTATGAACACTTCACACTTAATTATTAGTTTTATGTACATAATAAAACTAATGTACATTAACGATAATCAAACTTTCAGGAGAATTCATACACACACATTCAGGAAAATATGGGATTTTCCTGGGGATAACACTGAACAAAATCAGAATTGGTAACAGTTCACACACACACATGTAGGAAAATATAGGATTTTCTTGGGTAACAGTAATACGTAACCAGAAACGAGTAACAATTTAGATATCAAACTTTACAATTCACAAGAACAATGATGTTTTCAGTGTACATCTTTTACATTACATTTTGGATTTGGTAACCAACTTTTAAGAAAAGATGGGATTTTCTTGTATAACCACTTTTTCAGGAAACCGAAGGAACTCGTACATTTTCAGAAAAACTAACCGCTGATGAACTCACCTGCTTTATGCTGATTTTCAAACCGCTTGTATTCTCAGGTCCGCATTAGACAGGTACCCGACATTCTCTTTTGGCGAAGACGAAGAGCGTAGAAGACTCGTCTCATTTTGTTCATATATACTATGTATCACATGTATAACTTTACTTTTGAAACAAATGTAAACTTTTCTATATGTAATGTAATGGTTGTTTTACTTTACTTACTATGTGCATTGGATTTGATACTTAACGTGGAGTCAACCCCGGAAATGTTTCCGCCTTCGGTTTTCGGGGTGTGATAGATTGGTATCAGAGCCCTTGTTTATTATGAATGAAGTATACCAAACCTTACATGGTATAAACTATAAACATTAAGGGGCCTAAGTGCTCTGAACTACAAGTATCCTTCAAAATATAAGTATTTTCAAAAGTATATAAGTATAGCGAACCGTCGAGATCCGTAACTACAAGTAGATCAAAACATAAGTAAATGGGTGTCGTACGTTGCGGTTAGACTTGGGCAGTTATGTAGTCGTGTCTAGGATCAATATAGCCTAGCCAACTATATTCATTCGAGACACGACCAACATGTGCTTGGGAGTGAATGTGGTATGAGACATGCCTAAAACTTACCCTAATACCACAAACATCGAGCCAGTGTCATAACGAATCATGAAATACTATGGGAGTATTACTTGAGCTAATCCTTGGTAGAAATCCTCGTTCATTCATTGTTCTTTGATCATTCCCTTAGCGATAATTTTCCTGCTTTATCGCTTGTTAGCATATATCTGTCATGTCTCTTGATTCAATTCAGAGGACTTATCATCCTCTCTTCCTTGATCTTGTTAGATCAAGATGCCTCCAAGAAAGAGACCCAACTCTAAGACCAACAGCCCTCCACCACCACCTCCTCCCCAAATTGATCCTGTAGTATTCCAGGCAGTTGTTACAGCCGCAATGGCAGCTGCCATGTCTCAACGGAACCCTAGCGGTTCCGGTGGTTCGGGAGCTGGTACCCAAACCCAAAGCCAAGAAAGCAGCCAAGGACACCGAAAAGAGGGTTCCTATAAGGATTTCATGAACGCGAAACCCACGTCCTTTGATGGCACGGGAGGTGTCATTTCCCTCACCCGATGGTTCGAGAAGATCAAATCCATCTTTGAAATTTGCGCCTGCTCAGAATCTGACAAGGTGAAGTTTGCCGCCTGCACCTTTATCGACAAATCTCTGACTTGGTGGAACGGCCGAGTCAAATCCCTAACCTTACCTGTAGCCAACACCATGGGTTGGGAAGCCATGAAGGAACTTCTGCTGGCTGATTACTGCCCTCGGGGCGAAATGCAGAAGTTAGAACACAAACTCTGGAATCTGAAGATGAAGGGTTCCGATATCGCCGCTTACACTTCCAGGTTCTACGACTTGGCCTTACTTTGCCCGGGAATGGTTACCCCGGAGAGTAAGAAGATAGAGAAATTCATCTGGGGGCTGACCCAGCTAACGAAAGGAAACATCATAGCTGCGAGGCTGGATACATACGACAACGCCAAACGCTTAGCACAAATCTTAATAGATCATAGTGATGACCCTGAGGAGACAGCTACCACCCCTGAGCCGACAGAGAGGAGTGGTGAGAAAAGAAATATTGGGAAGAAGGAGAAAAGCCAGACATCGCAAGAGTCTTCGAAGAGGCAGCAAACGGTGGCAGTTCATGTTGCGACTTCCCCTGCCGCCGTTTCTGTTGTTGGATCTTCAGTTCGAAAACCTGCCAGTAGGTATGCTGGAACCCTTCCTAGTTGTGACAAGTGCAACTATCATCACCTCCCTTCCAGTCCATATATAGAGGTGTTTTGAAATAGTTGTGGCATAAAGGGTCACATGGCGAAAAACTGTAAGACACCAACTCAATCAACGAGTCAAACTTCCAGAGCGGGCATTGGTCGGGCCTGTTATGGTTGTGGAGAAGTTGGACATTTCAAGCGAAACTGCCCCAAGGCAGTAACATCTGGCAACACCGGAAGAGTTCTAGTGATAGGACAAGAGGAGACAACCACCAATCCCACCGTTGCCACAAGTATATTTCCCCTCGTTAAATTTTATGCCTGTGATTCTTTTCGATTCTAGCACCGAAAGAAATTCGCTAACCATCCATTTGAACATCTTTTAAACCCTGTCGTTCGTGAGTAATCGAAAATGTATACCGTCGAGATGGTTATCAAGTGAGAATGAGAACGCTAACGTCATATCCGTAGATTGTATCCTCAATCCGAACAATTATTCTTTTTCGTTCGATCTAATGGCGAACTTTTCATGAAATGCTTTGATGTCATCTTTACCATGTAATGAACGAGCCTCATTCATGCTGTTGTTCTTAGTTTCGAGAAAGCCATCGGTCTTAGCTTTCTTCTGACCCAACTCTCTTGATCTTCGTGCATCAAAGCTTAAAAAGTATTCCCATGTATTCCTCGTCCGTGTGATCATCGAGAACGAGAAGTCTGCAACTCTTTCCCCGATGTCTTTTCCGAAGAATTCTTGAGAATTCTTTCTGAACGTGTAGTCAAGTCTCCCATCGACCTAATCCCTGGAATTACCACGTAGCCAAAACCTCAGAGAGGACGATGTATCCAAGGCAGCAACCAAGGCTTGATATGATCACTACGAGATAGTAGTGGTGCCCTTCGGTTAAACCATTTTCCTGGTTATGTAGATAAGCAAAGCAGTCATAATCATGGACCTTTCCAAAAGCTAAGGCAATAAAGAATTAGTCGGCACCGGAGGTACCTAGAGAAACCCGTCAACACTTGGGTCCCGTCGACTATTATTGCAAACCCGTCTAGAGATTTCCTTTAGAACCATCGGACCCTTAGTTACTCTGCCACATGAAGATGTGCCCTCTTGTTGGAAGTCTTACTCTGGAAAGACATAGTACGCCTTGGGAAGTACGGAAAACTTAACTCGTAGAACACTAGACCCTTCGAGATCCTCGTTAGGAATCGATTTCGTAGCCCTCTCCGAGTTATCTTCAGAACTCAGCAGCAACCATCTGGTATTCCACATCTTTGTTCGTAAGGAGTGTCGACCTGACGAAACCCTAGAAATCCCTTGATGAGATCGAAACCAACGGAAGTCCGAACCTTCATGGATGAATCAATTGAGGTCATGGATTGATAGGTTGACCGATCGAAACAAAGCCGCATCCCGACAGTGAGGGTTCGCTGGAATGTCAAGCGGAGACCCGATTCCACTTGAAAACATGAAGACCCGAAGTAGTAGATTCATCCTCATATCTCTTTTCACTTCGCGATCTGTGTTCAAATCTTTGAATTTCGGGACGAAATTCCCACTAACGGGGGGATAATGTAACAACCCGAAATTTCGTATCATTGCTTGTACCCCTTTTCGTAACTCATTTCGATAATCGAATCGTCGATTTCAAATTCGTTTCCGATTTAGCCATTTAATTAAGTCATTAAATTGAAATTATCTAAAATGACTTAATGGTTGTCCTAGTACATTTAGAACTCATTTTAACACCCCGTATTAGTAATCGGAACATTTATAGAATCAACGATACCGAGTTACAGAAACTTAATCGGGTGCGACCAAAAGCCCCGTTTAATGCCGGTATCGGGTAGAATTCCACTGTGTCCAAGTTTTGGGACCTATTTAAACGTGTTCAAGTTTTCATTTGAAGCTTTTGCTTCATCTCTCTACTCTCTCTCTAACCTCTCTCCTCAATTCAATTTTAAGGGTCCAAATCATCAAATTAAGGCTTCTAATCACCAAGGTATCCTCCTTAACTCCTTGTATAGCATATTTGACCTTCAAATTCGAGTTTAAACCATGGATTAGGACCATTATTATGAGTTTACGGCCCTAGAACAGTCCTAGGCCGTAAACTCATATAAATGGGGTTTTTGGAGCAACAAAACCCTTCCAACCCACAATTAGACCTTAGATATGACTAGATGACATAATGGAATGGACTTAGAATGCCTCAAACCATGATTTAGACCCTTGTTCAGGTGTTTACGGCCCTGGAGCATGCTTGGGCCATAAACACATATAAAAGGGGGTTTTTATGCCCTTAAACCCTTCCAAAACACCAATAAGGCTTAGATACGACATGTAGAATTATGGAATTGGTATTGGAACACATTGAACATTAATTGAGAAGAGTAAACTTGAGTTTACTGCCCAAGAACATGCTTGGGCCGTAAACTCATATTGTTGGGGAGTAAACTCCTCTAAATGTGTTAAGATGCCACTTAAACACACCTCAAACCTTGGGATAAATTCTAGAAGTTTCTACCATCAATTTAGATGCCTAAAACATATAAACACACCCTTTCTAATGAGTTCACGGCCATGAGGGGGTTCATGGGCCGTAAACTCCAAAAATCATGCCAAAAGTCCCCTAAAATCCATATAAGGCTTGGGAAAAATCATTAGAATCACATGTGATTGGTTAGGACCCATAAACATTAAGGATTGAGTGTGAAGGGGAGTTTACGGCCGTAAACTCCATGTTTACAGCCATAAACTCCAATAAATAACCCCTATGAGAATTTCAATCCATTTCAAAGCTTAAAATCCAAGTCTAGCATTATTTCCCAAGTGTTTTGAAGCCATTTTGCACCCAAAATCCCCATGCATGAGTTCACGGCCGTGAACTCATGTGGATGAGGTTTATTGGGCCGAAAACTCTTGTATGAGTTTACTCTTGAAGAGTAAACTCAATATCCAAGCTTATTGTGTCCCCAAATGCCACCCGGATCCTTCCAAACACTTGTAATGGGGTGTTTCCGCAACTAGAAGTGTATGTCCCTAACAAATAAATTAATGAAGTCCTAATTAGATACAAATGTGTATCATTTCATAATCCATAGGAATCTTGTGCATTCGCGAACCAAGAACTGACATTTTGGATCCAAACTGATGCGTTTCTCAACTTGTGAGTTCATACCCCTACCCTTTTTCAATGGTTTTTAAATGTTTTCAGGAGGAATACAAGCAAAAGTACAAGAATATCTTGTACTTAAATTCATTATTTCATTTAAATGGTTTCATATTCGCACACTTTTAAGAATTGAAAACCTACTAACAAACTTTTTAACTTGCAGAGTTGTTTGTTCAAACGATTTCAATTCTTATTATATACTATTATGTTTCAAAATTGATTGTTTACACTTATATTGATAGAGATCATAAAACATTGTAATGTCTGTAATAAAACACCTAGGCTCGAGTGTAAAGGACAGACACCATTAGAAACCATAAAACATTTGTAATGTCCTTAATAAAACACCTAGGCTCGAGGGTAAAGGACATGCACCATTAGAACTTAGTTAGTCATAGATACTACTTCCCTAGGCACGAGAAGTAAAGAGTAATCTTAAAGATTGGAGACACGTACTCTGTAACACTTCCTTGGCATGAGGGAGTGGAGGACTATCCCTATAACCAGAATCTCTAGGAGGGAGAACGTGACTTGAGTGTATAGATCTATACGGGACTGACAATCCCGCACCTGGCTGCTAGCTACAGCCGAACCGAAAGGTTCAAGGGTGAAAAAAGTCATAAAAAGGATACTGGCCCCGACCCGAGTCAAATCTAGTCTGAAGTATGGTTAAGGACTCGCAATCAAGATTATGAACACTTCACACTTAATTATTAGTTTTATGTACATAATAAAACTAATGTACATTTAAGGATAATCAAACTTTCAGGAGAATTCATACACACACATTCAGGAAAATATGGGATTTTCCTGGGGATAACACTGAACATAATCAGAATTGGTAACAGTTCACACACACACACATGTAGGAAAATATAGGATTTTCCTGGGTAACAGTAATACATAACCAGAAACGAGTAACAATTTAGATATCAAACTTTACAATTCACAAGAACAATCATGCTTTTAGTGTACATCTTTTACATTACATTTTGGATTTCGTAACCAACTTTTAAGAAAAGATGGGATTTTCTTGTATAACAACTTTTTCAGGAAACCAAAGGAACTCGTACATTTTTAGAAAAACTAACCGCTTATGAACTCACCTGCTTGATGCTGATTTTCAAACCGCTTGTATTCTCAGGTCCACATTAGACAGGTACCCGACATTCTCTTTTGGCGAAGACGGAGAGCGTAGAAGACTCGTCTCATTTTGTTCATATATACTATGTATCACATGTATAACTTTACTTTTGAAACAAATGTAAACTTTTCTATATGTAATGTAATGGTTGTTTCACTTTACTTACTATGGGCATTGGATTTGATACTTAACGTGGAGTCAACCCCGGAAATGTTTCCGCCTTCGGTTTTCGGGGTGTGATAGATTGGTATCAGAGCCCTTGTTTATAATGAATGAAGTATACCAAACCTTACATGGTATAAACTATAAACATTAAGGGGCCTAAGTGCTCTGAACTACAAGTATCCTTCAAAATATAAGTATTTTCAAAAGTATATAAGTATAGCGAACCGTCGAGATCCGTAACTATAAGTAGATCAAAACATAAGTAAATGGGTGTCGTACGTTGCGGTTAAACTTGGGCAGTTATGTAGTCGTGTCTAGGATCAATATAGCCTAGCCAACTATATTCATTCGAGACACGGCCAACATGTGCTTGGGAGTGACTGTGGTATGCGACATGCCTAAAACTTACCCTAATACCACAAACATCGAGCCAGTGTCATAACGAATCATGAAATACTATGGGAGTATTACTTGAGCTAATCCTTGGTAGAAATCCTCGTTCATGCATTGTTCTTTGATCATTCCCTTAGCGATAATTTTCCTGCTTTATCGCTTGTTAGCATATATCTGTCATGTCTCTTGATTCAATTCAGAGGACTTATCATCCTCTCTTCCTTGATCTTGTTAGATCAAGATGCCTCCAAGAAAGAGACCCAACTCTAAGACCAACAACCCTCCACCACCACCTCCTCCCCAAATTGATTCTGTAGTATTCCAGGCAGTTGTTACAGCCGCAATGGCAGCTGCCATGTCTCAACAGAACTCTAGCGGTTCCGGTGGTTCGGGAGCTGGTACCCAAACCCAAAGCCAAGAAAGCAGCCAAGGACGCCGAAAAGGCGGTTCCTATAAGGATTTCATGAACGCGAAACCCACGTCCTTTGATGGCACGGGAGGTGTCATTTCCCTCACCCGATGGTTCGAGAAGATCAAATCCATCTTTGAAATTTGCGCCTGCTCAGAATCTAACAAGGTGAAGTTTGCCGCCTGCACCTTTATCGACAAATCCCTGACTTGGTGGAACGGCCGAGTCAAATCCCTAACCTTACCTGTAGCCAACGCCATGGGTTGGGAAGCCATGAAGGAACTTCTGCTAGCTGATTACTGCCCTCGGGGCGAAATACAGAAGTTAGAACACAAACTCTGGAACCTGAAAATGAAGGGTTCCGATATCGCCGCTTACACTTCCAGGTTCTACGACTTGGCATTACTCTGCCCGGGAATGGTTACCCCGGAGAGTAAGAAGATAGAGAAATTCATCTGGGGGCTGACCCAGCCAATGAAAGGAAACGTCATAGCTGCGAGGCTAGATACATACGACAATGCCAAACGCTTAGCACAAATCTTAATAGATCATAGTGATGACCCTGAGGAGACAGCTACCACCACTGAGCCGACAGAGAGGAGAGGTGAGAAAAGAAATATTGGGAAGAAGGAGAAAAGTCAGACATCGCAAGAGTCTTCGAAGAGGCAGCAAACGGTGGCAGTTCATGCTGCGACTTCCCCTGCCACCGTTTCTGTTTTTGGATCTTCAGTTCGAAAACCTGCCAGTAGGTATGCTGGAACCCTTCCTAGTTGTGACAAGTGAAACTATCATCACCTCCCTTCCAGTCCATATATAGAGGTGTTTTGCAACAGTTGTGGCATAAAGGATCACATGGCGAAAAACTGTAAGACACCAACTCAATCAACGAGTCAAACTTCCAGAGCGGGCATTGGTCGGGCCTGCTATGGTTGTGGAGAAGTTGGACATTTCAAGCGAAACTGCCCCAAGGCAGTAACATCTGGCAACACCGGAAGAGTTTTAGTGATACGACAAGAGGAGACAACCACCAATCCCACCATTGCCACAAGTATATTTCCCCTCGTTAAATTTTATGCCTGTGATTCTTTTCGATTCTAGCACCGAAAGAAATTCGCTAACCATCCATTTGAACATCTTTTAAACCCTGTCGTTCGTGAGTAATCGAAAATGTATACCGTCGAGATGGTTATCAAGTGAGAATTAGAATGCTAACGTCATATCCGTACATTGTATCCTCAATCCGAACAATTATTCTTTTCCGTTCGATCTAATGGCGAACTTTTCATGAAATGCTTTGATGTCATCTTTACCATGTAATGAACGATCCACATTCATGCTATTGTTCTTAGTTTCGAGAAATCCATCTGTCTTAGCTTTCTTTTGACCCAACTCTCTTGATCTTCGTGCATCAAAGCTTAAAAAGTATTCCTCGTCCGTGTGATCATCGAGAACGAGAATCTACAACTCTTTCCCCGATGTCTTTTCCGAAGAATTCTTGAGAATTCTTTCTGAACGTGTAGTCAAGTCTCGCATCGACCTAATCCCTGGAATTACCACGTAGCCAAAACCTCAGAGAGGACGATGTATCCAAGGCAGCAACCAAGGCTTGATATGATCACTACGAGATAGTAGTGGTGCCCTTCGGTCAAACCATTTTCCTGGTTATGTAGATAAGCAAAGCAGTCATAATCATGGACCTTTCCAAAAGCTAAGGCAATAAAGAATTAGTCGGCACCGGAGGTACCCATAGAAACCCGTCAACACTTGGGTCCCGTCGACTATTATTGCAAACCCGTCTAGAGATTTCCTTTAGAACCATCGGACCCTTAGTTACTCTGCCACATGAAGATGTGCCCTCTTGTTCGAAGTCTTACTCTGGAAAGACATAGTACGCCTTGGGAAGTACGGAAAACTTAACTCGTAGAACACTAGACCCTTCGAGATCCTCGTTAGGAATCGATTCCGTAGCCCTCTCCGAGTTATCTTCAGAACTCAGCAGCAACCATCTGGTATTCCACATCTTTGTTCGTAAGGAGTGTCGACCTGACGAAACCCTAGAAATCCCTTGATGAGATCGAAACCAACGGAAGTCCGAACCTTCATGGATGAATCAATTGAGGTAGTGGATTGATAGGTTGACCGATCGAAACAAAGCCGCATCCCGACAGTGAGGGTTCGCTGGAATGTCAAGCGGAGACCCGATTCCACTTGAAAACATGAAGACCCGAAGTAGTAGATTCATCCTCATATCTCTTTTCACTTCGCGATCTGTGTTCAAATCTTTGAATTTCGGGACGAAATTCCCACTAACGGGGGGATAATGTAACAACCCGAAATTTCGTATCATTGCTTGTACACCTTTTCGTAACTCATTTCGATAATCGAATCGTCGATTTCAAATTCGTTTCCGATTTAGCCATTTAATTAAGTCATTAAATTGAAATTATCTAAAATGACTTAATGGGTGTCCTAGTACATTTAGAACTCATTTTAACACCCCGTATTAGTAATCGGAACATTTATAGAATCAACGATACCGAGTTACAGAAACTTAATCGGGTGCGACCAAAAGCCCCGTTTAATGCCGGTATCGGGTAGAATTCCATTGTGTCCAAGTTTTGGGACCTATTTAAACGTGTTCAAGTTTTCATTTGAAGCTTTTGCTTCATCTCTCTACTCTCTCTCTAACCTCTCTCCTCAATTCAATTTTAAGGGTCCAAATCATCAAATTAAGGCTTCTAATCACCAAGGTATCCTCCTTAACTCCTTGTATAGCATATTTGACCTTCAAATTCGAGTTTAAACCATGGATTAGGACCATTATTATGAGTTTACGGCCCTAGAACAGTCCTAGGCCGTAAAATCATATAAATGGGGGTTTTTGGAGCAACAAAACCCTTCCAAACCACAATTAGACCTTAGATATGACTAGATGACATAATGGAATGGACTTGGAATGCCTCAAACCATGATTTAGACCCTTTTTCAGGTGTTTACGGCCCTGGAGCATGCTTGGGCCATAAACACATATAAAAGGGGTTTTTATGCCCTTAAACCCTTCCAAAACACCAATAAGGCTTAGATACGACATGTAGAATTATGGAATTGGTATTGGAACACATTGAACATTAATTTAGAAGAGTAAACTTGAGTTTACTGCCCAAGAACATGCTTGGGCCGTAAACTCATATTCTTGGGGAGTAAACTACTCTAAATGTGTTAAGATGCCACTTAAACACACCTCAAACCTTGGGATAAATTCTAGAAGTTTCTACCATCAATTTAGAAGCCTAAAACATATAAACACACCCTTTCTAATGAGTTCACGGCCATGAGGGGGTTCATGGGCCGTAAACTCCAAAAATCATGCCAAAAGTCCCCTAAAATCCATACAAGGCTTGAGAAAAATCATTAGAATCACATGTGATTGGTTAGGACCCATAAACATTAAGGATTGAGTGTGAAGGGTATTTTACGGCCGTAAACTCCATGTTTACAGCCATAAACTCCAATAAATAACCCTTATGTGAATTTCAATCCATTCCAAAGCTTAAAATCCAAGTCTAGCATTATTTCCCAAGTGTTTTGAAGCCATTTTGCACCCAAAATCACCATCCATGAGTTCACGGCTGTGAACTCATGTGGATGAGGTTTATTGGGCCGAAAACTCTTGTATGAGTTTACTCTTGAAGAGTAAACTCAATATCCAAGCTTATTGTGTCCCCAAATGCCACCCGGATCCTTCCAAACACTTGTAATGGGGTGTTTCCGCAACTAGAAGTGTATGTCCCTAACAAATAAATTAATGAAGTCCTAATTAGATAAAAATGTGTATCATTTCATAATCCATAGGAATCTTGTGCGTTCGCGAACCCAGAACTGACGTTTTGGATCCAAATTGATGCGTTTCTCAACCTGTGAGTTCATACCCCTACCCTTTTTCAATGGTTTTTAAATGTTTTCAGGGGGAATACAAGCAAAAGTACAAGAATATCTTGTACTTAAATTCATTATTTCATTTAAATGGTTTCATACTCGCACACTTTTAAGAATTGAAAACCTACTAACAAACTTTTTAACTTGCAGAGTTGTTTGTTCAAACGATTTCAATTCTTATTATATACTGTTATGTTTCAAAATTGATTATTCACACTTATATTGATAGAGATCATAAAAGATTGTAATGTTAGTAATAAAACACCTAGGCTCGAGTGTAAAGGACAGACACCATTAGAAACCATAAAACATTTGTAATGTCCTTAATAAAACACCTAGGCTCGAGGGTAAAGGACATGCACCATTAGAACTTAGTTAGTCATAGATACTACTTCCCTAGGCTCGAGGAAAATATGGGATTTTCCTGGGGATGACACTGAACATAATCAGAATTGGTAACAGTTCACACACACACACACATGTAGGAAAATATAGGAATTTCCTGGGTAACAGTAATACGTAACCAGAAACGAGTAACAATTTAGATATCAAACTTTACAATTCACAAGAACAATGATGTTGTCAGCGTACATCTTTTACATTACATTTTGGATTTGGTAACCAACTTTTAAGAAAAGATGGGATTTTCTTGTATAACCACTTTTTCAGGAAACCAAAGGAACTCGTACATTTTCAGAAAAACTAACCGCTTATGAACTCACCTGCTTTATGCTGATTTTCAAACCGTTTGTATTCTCAGGTCCGCATTAGACAGGTACCCGACGTTCTCTTTTGGCGAAGACGGAGATCGTAGAAGACTCGTCTCATTTTGTTCATATATACTATGTATCACATGTATAGCTTTACTTTTGAAACAAATGTAAACTTTTCTATATGTAATGTAATGGTTGTTTTACTTTACTTACTATGTGCATTGGATTTGATACTCAATGTGGAGTCAACCCCGAAAATGTTTCCGCCTTCGGTTTTTGGGGTGTGACAGCACCCTTGCTAAGAAGTTAGTTGAGCGTGGGTGGTTTACCGGCACACTAATTGGTTTTATGCAAAGGTGGCAATGGGTGATTCATTGTTTATCATAGTTCGATGGAGCATGTGTGGTTTACCGACACATCGAATAGGTGATTGTTACAATGAAGGCACCATGTGAATTTGAATGGTAATTCACAACGACTTTGTGATCCTCGGTATCCCAGTCACAAACGAGAGGGGCATATCGAGATTTAAACATGCCATTGAAAGGTTTCAATGAATCTCATCAAAACCTAGGAATTCTCAATACATTTAGAACTTAAATTTATGTTTTCATGGTGGAGAATTAGTGGGTCGTCATTCACTTACCTTCAAATTGTTTGCATTTTAGATTACGGCATCCCTTTTCTAATATGTAAATATTGTTGTTGGATCCTAGACCTAATTTTTCTTTTTGGGTGATAATTAGGGATTCAAATTCTAATCTATCTTTGTCCTTTCTATTTGTAGATGTCGAACGCGAACAACGCTGCTGCTAGTTCATTCACATTGATGAGTCTTTGTCAAAAGGTGACTTTTGATGGGACAAACTTTAGGGAATGGATAAGATACATTCGCACAATTGCTCGCTACGAGGACAAGGAGTATGTCCTCAATGAGAAGCGCGAGAAGATCAACCCAGAAATCGCTGCTCCGGCTAAAATGGATGCTTTTGAAACTCACGAGCGTGATGCAACGAAGGTACATTGCATCATGATAGCCACCATGAATGTCGAATTCCAAAAGTCCTACGAGGACATGTATCCGTACGAAATGCACCAAGACTTGTTGGAGAGATACCACCAAAACGCGAGGCAAGAGCGTTATGAGATTTTCACTAACATGATTTCCGCCAATACGGGTCATGGATAATCTCTTACCGTGCACCTGCAAAAGATGCAAAGGTATGTCGATCGTCTTTGCAAGTTGAATGTTAACTTTGGGGAAGACTTGGCGATCGACATGGTGCTTCACTCTTTGCCTCCGTGTTACAATCAATTTAGGATGACCTACCACATGAACAAAGAAGAGGTCACCCTAAGTAAGCTCCAAGGTCTCCTTAGGGTTGCTGAAAGCAACCTGAAGGACAAGTCTGTTGCACCCACTCCCAATCTACCCGCTGCTCCTGTTTTGGCCATTGGGCAAGGAAGAGGCAAGAAGAGGAAGGCTCCATCTAAGAGCCACCGCAAGGGAAAGTCCCGAGATGGTTCCTCTTCTAGTGGGACCAAAGTTGATCCCACTAAGCCTAACCCTAACCCAAAGGAGGAAGAGTGCCATCATTGCCATAAAATAGGGCATTGGAAGAGAAGCTGCCCAGACTACCTGCAAGCCATAAGGGAAGGAAAGATCAAGCCGTCTTTCGCAGGTATATACACAATTAAATCTAACGATTCATCTCATGCTATTTCTTGGGTCCTTGATACCAGTTGTGGTTACTATATTTGTTCTGAATTGCAGGGACTGAGAAGAAATAGGGATGTGGAGCATGGAAGAATAAATCTAATCATGGGAAAAGAAGATCGTCGCCTGTGACCAAGATTGGAGTGTATTCTTTAGTGCTTAGGATTGGTTTATGTTTAGATTTGAACAATTGTTGCTATTCGCCAAAAATGGCAAGAAACATCATTTCATTTCATGGTTTGTTTAGACAAGGTTTTAGATTTTCTTTTAATAATGAGAATGGTTCTATTCTTGCTTATCTAAATGGTGTCTTATATTTTGAAGCAATACCGTGTAATGGAATTTATGAAACTGTTATGATTGTAGATAACTTAGGAAACGATGTTTTATGCATGGATTCTTCCAATGGTATGGATAGAGCATCCATGTGGCATTGTCGTCTTGGACATGTCAACAAGAAGCGCATAGCCCAACTCCAAAAGGATGGAGTGTTGGAGTCATTCGACCTTAGGGAAGATGACACATGCGAGTCTTGTTTGCTTGGAAAGATGACTAAGTCACCCTTCACTAGTACATGTGAAAGGGGTGAGGGTCTATTGGACCTCATACATACCGATGTATGTGGACCGTTTAGATCAACCATGAAGGATGGGAACCGCTTCTATGTGACTTTTACCGATGACTATAGTAGATATGGGTATATCTACTTAATCAAGCAAAAGTCAGAAACGTTTGAAAAGTTCAAAGAGTTCAAGAATGAAGTGGAGAATCAATTGGGCAGGAAAATCAAGATGCTTTGATCCGATCAAGGAGGAGAGTACCTAAGTCTTGAATTCCACGACTATCTCAAGGAGTGTGGAATATTTTCACAATTGACACCACCTAGGACACCGCAGTTGAATGGTGTGGCAGAAAGGCGTAATCGAACCTTGTTGGACATGGTTCGCTCTATGATGAATCGTGCTTCACTACCTATCTCTTTTTGGGGGTATGCCTTAGAGACTACCGCCCATATCCTTAACCGAGTCCCTACTAAGAAGGTTGCCAAAACACCTCACGAGATGTAGACAGGGAAAGCTCCCTCGTTAGCACATATCAAGGTTTGGGGTTGCGAGGCTTTCGTAAGACGGGATACTCACAACAAGCTCGAACCTCGTAGTGAGCAATGTATTTTCATCGGCTACCTGCAGAAATCCTTTGGATATCTCTTCTATAGACCGAAGGACAATGTTGTTTTTGTTGCGAGGAGAGGAGTTTTCCGAGAGCGAGAACTCATAAGCCAAGGAGACAGTGGGAGGAAAATCGAGCTTGAAGTGATTCAAGAGTCGATAGATGAAGGAACCTCTACCGCTGGCACTCCACCCGAGGAGGAAACTCCGGTTTAACCGATTGACGAGTCCTTACCTCTTAGACGTTCCGAAAGAGTTAGAGTTCAACCCCAGTTTTATGGTTTTCATATTACTACCGAAGGGGATACGTATATTAGTGATGGTACACTAATAAACCTTGATGAACCTAATAGCTATAAGGAAGCCATGGCAGGCCCGGAGTCTGTGAAATGGAAAGAGGCAACGGACAACGAGATCCAGTCCATGTATGACAACCAAGTTTGGAATTTGGTTGATAATGTGCCCGGACGTAAGACCGTTGGGTGCAAATGGATCTTCAAGAAGAAGACCGACGTGGATGGAAACGTACACACATATAAATCATGATTGGTTGCGAAGGGCTTTAGTCAAACTCCCGGAGTTGACTATAATAAGACCTTCTCACCAGTTGCGAAGATAAAGTCTATTAGAGTGATGCTAGCCATTGCCGCATTTCATGATTATGAGATTTGGCAAATGGATGTCAAAACCGCTTTCCTTAATGGGAAGTTGGCTGAGGATGTTTAGATGGCTCAGCCAGAGGGTTTTGTCGATCCAAAGCATCCAAATAGAGTGTGTAAGCTTGAAAATTCCATTTATGGACTTAAGCAAGCGTCTCGCAGATGGAATCTTTGCATCGATGAGAAAGTCAAAGAGTTTGGATTTGTACGAAGCGAAGATGAATCATGTGCATATGTCAAAGCCAATGGGAGTATAGGAAGCTTCCTCGTTCTGTATGTCGATGACATACTACTCATAGGAAATGACGTCCCGACTCTGCAGGAGGTTAAGTCCTGGCTCGGGAAGTGCTTCGCTATGAAGGACCTCGAAGAGGCTTCCTATATTCTGGGAATAAGGGTAGTGAGAGAGCGAAGTAAGAGACTAATAGGACTTAGTCAGAACACTTACTTAGATAAGGTACTAAAACGTTTAGTATGGAAAACTCGAAGAAGGGAGAATTACCGATACAAAGTAATGCCAAATTGAGTAAGACTCAAAGTCCGAGTACCGAAGCTGAAATAGCAGAAATGAGCCGAGTTCCATACGCTTCCGCAGTTGGCTCAATCATGTATGCTATGACTTGTACTCGCCCTGATGTAGCCTTTGCGTTGAGCATGGTTAGCAGATATCAAGGGAACCCTGGCAAAGCCCATTGGATTGTGGTCAAGAATATCCTTAACTACCTTCGGAGGACGAAGGAATGGTTCTTAGTCCTTGGAGGGAGTGATGACTTGAAGGTGCGAGGGTATAGTGACGCCAGCTTTCAAACCGACAGGGACCACTATCGTTTGCAGTCGGGTTGGGTCTTTACCCTGAATGGAGGAGCAGTAACTTGGAAAAGTTCCAAGCAGGAAACCGTAGCTGATTAAACGTGTGAATCAGAGTACATTACAGCAAGCGAAGCGTCGAAGGAGGCAATATGGTTAAAGAACTTCATCGGTGATCTTGGAGTTGTACCAGCTATAAAGGAGCCCATGGAGATTTTCTGTGATAATGAAGGAGCGGTTGCCTTGACCAAGGAACCGAGAGA
Source organism: Lactuca sativa (assembly GCF_002870075.4). Taxonomy (NCBI): domain Eukaryota; kingdom Viridiplantae; phylum Streptophyta; class Magnoliopsida; order Asterales; family Asteraceae; genus Lactuca; species Lactuca sativa. The sequence goes on along the minus strand of NC_056627.2, from coordinate 178,719,672 downwards.
TCATGGTAGATCTTGACATATTGAAAGAAAATATCGCTTTATTAGACATCGTGTAGAAGAAGGACAAATCATGGTGAAGAGGATATCATTAGAAGATAACCCAGCAGATCCTCTTACGAAGGGACTGAGTAGGGTTAGGCACTTGCAGCATGCTAGGAGTATTGGGCTGAAGGATGATATTAGTATAGATTAGATAGTAGTAGAAACGTGTAATAGATAAATGTAATTAAAATTTGATGATTAAATAAAACAGTATTATTTATGAGTAATGTTACTGTCTTATGTTAATTGTTTAACTATTGTTTCATTTTGCATGTTTTGACTTCCAAAATAATTGAGTTTATTAAGAATAATCGAATTATTCAAATTGTCCACAATCGTTCATATGTTCGAAGTAGGTTTGAATGAAGATTGTCATGAATTGGTGTGTAGATTGTCTAAATGGTATTAGACATAGAGAAAGGTTGCTGCAACGTTCGTGAGTGCTTATGAACTAGTTTTGAGCATTGGAACAAACCCGCACTTGCTGGAATCACCTTATGGAATATGATAAAAAGGGTGATCGCAAGCCGATAATATCATATGGTCTTAAAACCTAGATATATGGTTTGTTATTTGTTAATTAGTTCTACATTGATAATGCGAAACCGCAATAGTAACTTGATGTTATAAAATGCATTGTTGTGTATAGTTGATTAATGAATAAGTAAATGCATATAAGTCGAAGTTTATCTGTTACTTTTATCCCAAGAGGGTAAAAGCGATATCTCGGCCGCTCGATGATTTGATTTGACTTATGTGCCGGGCCCGGTCAGAACTGAATTGATGTGTTCGATTAAGTTCTATGTAAAATGAATCTGAGATCGAGAAACCAAATGCTAGACAAATTAGTTCCATAGAATTGTCAGCATGATATCTAAACAGAGGACTGTACGATCCCTTATCTGAAGGACAAGATTGATTAGATCAGAGTTTGACAACGTCTTTGAGAGCTACGATTGCTAATTGGATTATTCTTGTATATAGTTACTAGACTTATCCAAGTGGGAGACTGTTGGAATAGTGTCTAAGGCTACAACTATATTGGGCAAGTATTTGACCCGGTTGTGCATGGTCCTTTTGGGTTGCCTTCACATAGCAACTTGACAGGGTGATTTATAATGAGAGAAGCAATATTATTAATATATTATAAGAATAATATAAGGAATAATAATATTGGTATTTGATTAATATAAGTCATAAATTAATTAGGAATTAATTTGGTGACTTAAAGAGATTAATTGAATAAAGGGGCATAAACTGTCAATTGTGTGATAGTTATACTTTGGGCTATAAATCCCTTATGGATAAAGGGTGGCCGGTTTTAAGGACTTTAGATAGGCCTTAAAATCGTCCAAAGGCTTATCATGAAGGGATTAGGATTGCTTAGGGCCTAAGTTATCCAATTAGGGTTTAAAGGTGAAACCCTAGGAGCCTAACTACTATAAATAGACCCTAGGGGTCAAGGGAAATCGGCACTTGTGGTTTGAGAAGAAACCCTGACCGATTTGATCCCGTCTCCTCTCTCCTAAATCATCCTCTTGCTAGTTGGTGTTTGTAAGCCACTAGAGGAGTGACAATTGTGACTCTAAAGCCTCAAGGACATGAAGATCAAGCAAGTGATTCAAGGTAAACTTCTAATCTTTGATTTCATATAGTTATTATACTCTATTAGACATTAGAAGTCTTGGATTCACCGTATGTTCAATTAGAGAAACCTAGATCCAAGCATTATGGTTGCATGTGCACATAGGAATGTTCATATGGCTAAAACCCATCACTCGCAAGACACAACTCACACATCTCGGTTTCAAGAATATAAGATGTTATCGTCTCACCAATCACTCGTGATGAAATCCATGAAGTGATCCAAGTGAGCGTGGGTTTAATCCAATGCTCAAATCATATTCATAAGCACTCATGAACGTTGCAGCAAACATTTGCTTATGTCTAATGCTCTTTAGACAATCCACACACCAATTCATGACAGTCTTCATTCATACCTACTTCCAACATATGAACGACTATGGCCCGTTCGAATAATTTGCTTGTTCTCAACCAATTAAATTATTCAGGAAGTCAAAACATGCAAAGTGAAACACAAGAATAATACTAATCCCATACGGCCTCAACCTTTGAGTATAAATAAAACACCTTTTATTTATCACCATATTGATTACTCGTTATTTGTCGTTTCGGGTAATCAACTTCTTACTTGAATTACTTACCACACTTGTCCCATGCTCTTAGCATGCGCACAATGTTTACATACGGTTCTTGCTTTGTGAAATAGATCAAATGAACACATTTCCAATCATAATCATTTCACAACTCCCAATCCTTATCACAAGTGAAAGAATATCAAATTCTTGCCACTTATAGAATATGCTACATTCTAACATTTTATGCAATGATCCTTTCGTAATATCACTGCACTAAAGTCACAATGACTATTGCCAATGAATTACAAAGTCCTCTATCGGGGATTGTTACAAGACAATTCCATAGATGTGATGTCTTTCACTCAAAGTACATTCCTTTGAACATCCTTTTGCATAAAAGTTTCTAATCTAGACATTGATTCTCAATATCCAACTCCCAATATGGAAACCTTTCCCTACTCACCATATGACAACTCATTTTTAATACAATCTTATCTATTCATAATAAAGTCGATATGCTCCATCTCATATCATACATCCAACTACTCACAAGCGACCAATCCTTAGCAAGCTTTGGATCATCCTTTGATAGTTGTTTAATTATCTTAGTCAAAGCCGACTCTAGTCCTTTTTCCCTCTAAATGCGCTAGACATTTGGAAAATTTTAGAATGGTCGAATATTATAGCATTTGCAATCTATTCTATACCCGAAGCGTATGGGACACGATGCGTAATGTCTTACATAAACATTTGATACTTTATCAATCTTCTGCCATAATATCTTATGTGTCACGTTCTTATGATTCGAATTACGAAGAGGGATACCATAATCATAATCGAAATTTAAGAACACACTATGTATCCTTTGAGTAAATTTATTAAAATTTCTCAATCTAAGCTTTAGATTTTGAAATGAAGCATAATATTCTCTCCCTTAATTATAGCAAAACAACTATTCAACCCTTACAACTTTGCAAAGTATGACTCTTGTTTTCTATAATTAATATTGCTAACTTGAAATACTTGCCTTAATAATCATATAAGCATGACATTTATGCTCCCACTATCATGATAATTATTATAACCATAACACTTATGCTCCCACTAGCTTTGACATGTATTCAGAAACAGCTTAACCTTCAGAAAAACAATACCTATTGAATTTTTTAAGTTCATGTTTCTAATACCTAATGCTTTGATAATCCTTTATCTAAGCTTATACACCTTTCCTTTAGATAGCTCATATGTGTGTCTAAACAATTAAGACTAATTGCCAAATCTCTCAATTCGAATCATGGAAAGGGATACCGTAACCATAATCGAATTCGAGAATCCAATTATCACAATCACTATCTTCTTAAAATATCTATCCGTGAAAGCATTTCCTCACATTCATTTTCACGAAGGAGGGAATCTTATGACACTTAGATTTTAATGGTGTATGTGTTCCTATCCATGTGAATTTGTCAAAACCATGTTTTGCGACAAATCCAAACTCATATGGACCGAACCTTCTTAATCTTGATTTGTTGCCTTATGGTAACACGACTGCCCACCATGTCTTCCAAGTAGTTAAGCAGCTCACCCTTTCCGATCAATGTACTTTTCGTTGATCAAGTTCCTTGCCTTTTATGCATTCAATGAGAACTCATAGGAATCATATGCATACTTAACTCGATTGGAACGACATAGAAATAAGATATTGTCAACACGATAGGTTGTAAACCTTTACTCGTGTGCTAGTGATGATCGATAAGGTTATTCTTGATTTATTCTTGAAACCTTTCAAGATCATTAAGACTCCCACTGACTCCTGACATATAAGATTCTCTTGTCAATAAGCATTTCTTGACAAACAAATATTCAAGAGTTAGTGTAGCTTTTATCAAGACAAAAGACTTCATAAATTGGTCCTAGTTGGTCTTTGTCTTATCCAAGACATCACAACTTTCCAATTTCAAATGTGCAAGAATAAGAAAACCTTTTTGCAAATTCTACATTTGATGAATGTTATAAACCTTCTTAAGACTTGTCACTCAATATCACAGTCTTAACTCTAAGACTTGTTTTGGAATGAAGTATGATTGACTTCTTGATTTAACCATTTCTTCAATTCTTGATTCCTCTTCTTATACATACTATTGTACTAAGACTTACTTAGAGGATCAATTGAAATATGGTTCTTAATCATTAAGATCTATCATAAAGCATAAAAGGTACTCTCCCTTCTTCTTAGAATAGAGAAACTTTTATCTTTCTGCCTACTTGATTCTTCTTATTCGTGCTGCTATTGATTTAAACCTTTTCAATCAATTCATAATTACATTTAATCTTATAAGTATAATCATATTTACTTAACCTTAGTAAATCATGACGAATATCTTTGTTACTCTTGTGGTGGACTTGATCAACACACAACCTTGTGTACTCGATCTCCTAGTCCTTCACTTGATACTTTGTCAATGAATTAGTCTAATTTTCCAAAATGTGAAAGTTTTTCATTCATCATACAATACTTGTTGCATGATTCCAAGTTTCTGTCCACTTGAAACTTGGATGATGAGAAACTCTCCCTATTTGGTAAGTTCTTGACCTTTCCACAAATAACATAATTAAGAATCACATCCATTTGTTGTAAAAATATGCAAGCATCAATTTTTCATAACGATTTCATTGCAAGGAAATAATTAAATAAAAAATGAGTCAAACCAAAATTTATTTTTTATTTATAACAGCAGCGGAAAATATTTATCCTTACAATGCAAAATCAACTGAAAAACTATGTAATTAAATATTCCCAACAATTCTATCATAACTTTCTAAGCTCAAAATCTAATCTTCGAATTCATGCGATCGAGATCCATTTCTTCGTGATTAGACTCATATTGCTCTTTCATCAAGCTTCCTCTCTTTTCACTAATCCTGCAAAACATTCAAATGCAATCTTATCACATCATGTATTAAGAATCAACGAATAGGAACTTAATGAAGTTAGATAGTGGATTTTACCTGAAGCACAGCCATACTCTTTGACTCTCCCATCTTCTGGACTCTTCAGGCTCTTAGGGCAGACTTGTATCCAAAGCCCTGTCTCTTGGCAGCAAACGCAGGTCGGTTCTCCTAGAACGTCCTCGGAAGCATGGTTGGTTGACTTTCCCAACAAATACGCTCCATTGTTTTGCCAAATCATTTCTGATTCAGCAGCAATGAGCATGTAAGTTAGGTCAATGAGGTTTTCGTCATGATCCATCATATAATACTTTCTTTTGAACTCATTATATGATTCGGGAAGTGACTGCAGAACCCAGTTCACAGCCAACTTATCTGGAAATGACACACCCAACATTATCAACCTATCAATGTGTGATTTCATTCCTAGAACGTGGGCACACACGGGTTTACCATCTTCATGTTTCATTTCCAATAGGGCTTTAGTGACATTGAACCTTTCAATTCTTCGATCTTGTGGGTTAGGGAGAATAACGGGAGGAAGTGGAGGAAGTGAAGCATGATTTCTTGTTCCTTGATCGAATCGTGGAATATCATTTTCATGTGGAATGCTTGTTCCACGGGATTTGGGAAGACCATAGTTGTCGTACTTTGACATCTACAAAACGGGAGAAAACAAATTCAAGTTAGTTGATCGAATGAGTCCTTAAGAAATCACCCAAATGAGATATTAAGGCTAGGACCCAACACTAATTTCCACCATTAAAAAAACGAAGAAACAAATTTAGGTTTTAAATCAATGAAAACTCCTAGATTCTTTGAGATTCATTGAACCTTTTCAATGTCATGTTTAAATCTCGATATGCCCCTCTAGTTTGTGACTGGGATGCCGAGGATCACAAAGCGGGTATGAATAACCATGCAAATCTACATGCTGCCCCCACATGTTACAGTCACCTATTTGATGTGCCGATTAACCACACACGCTCCACCGAACTATGACAAACATTGAGTCTCCCTTTGCAACCTTTGCTTAGAACCATTTAGTGTGCCGGTTAACCACACGCGCTCCACTAACGTCTTCGCAAGGGCACAAAGTGTAATTTCATGGAATTGCATCAATTCACTTTTGCCTAAAGTAACTAAGATTGGGAATTTTATGAAAACATTTAGTTACTTTTATACTTTTATACTTATAATGGAAGGTTTTTTCCTATCCTACCCGTTCGGCTAACGACCCTCCACTAGTCAAGAGTGCGGTGGGTAAGAGTGGATACCCATTCAATCGCAATTTTATAGGCAATTTCCATAAACACCCCTTATAGACCAGCTTCGTGAATGAGGCCTACTAACGGTAAGACTGACTTTTACTCATACATATATATAATGTTAGACTTTTAATGTTATATATAGTATAGGGTGTATTTTACACTTTTAAAATACTAGGTGGTCTAATTTAATAATTATACTTTTAATTCAATTAAATTGTAAACCAAAAGTTTATGGATTTATTAAACCTCTTTTAATTATACACCTTAGTTAATTAATAAAACCATATGGGTGTGAATTGAACTTTTCAAAACTATACTAGGGTTTTAGAATTTAACATTCCTAAATTAAACTTTTAATCAACTTTTAAATTCCAAAACTTGAGGGCAAGTTTTGAAACATTTCAAAACATTAGGGTTTAGAATTTAAATATTTCAAAATCAAACTTTTCAATCAAAATTTAAATTCCAAAAACTTGAGGGCAAGTTTTGAACCTTTTTCAAAACATTAGGGTTTCAACTATTTAAATTTCAAAAACAAAACTTTTGAGTTCAAATTTAAACTATAAAACCTAGAGGGGAAAAATTGAAACTTTTCACAAGATAATTCAAATCTAAATTACAAATAATCAAATTTTATCTAATAAAACAAGTGATTATCTAAATTTTGACAATTATCTTCAATTTAGGTAAGGATAATCACCAAATATTGATAAAATTCGGATTTTATAACAAAAATATGTTTATGGTAAATATCCAAAGCTAAAACAGGAAGAAAATCGTGAATATTAGCTGTCAGACGATTTGACTCGTCGAGTCTGGACCTGGACTCGTCGAGTACAGCTGACTCGGCGAGTGCACCAAGTGACTCGGCGAGTCAAACACTCAGAATCAAAAAAATTTCGATTTTCAGTGCTGATTTCAATCAAATATGCATCAATACAATAGAAGCAAATCTAGGCTCTGATACCACTGATGGGTTTTAGCCATAAGAACATCCTATGTGCTCATACAAACTCTAATGCTTGGATCTAGGTTTCTCTATTGTACATGCAATTCATCCAAGACTATAAACCCTATATCTAATATATGATAATCAATATAACATATGAATCAGGGTTTAGATCATACCTTGATTGTTATGTAGCAATAACAATCTCAAATCCTTCTTGTATTGACTTTAGAAAGCTTAGAGTCACAAATGTCACTCCTCTAATGGTTCACAAACACCAAGAGCAAGAGGATGAAGAAGAGAAGAGAAGGAGGCTGCCCAAAACGTGTGGAAACCCTAGAGAACAAGTTCACCACGTTTTTGAGCCATAAGGGTTCTTTAAATAGAGAGGCTATTAGGGTTATCTAACAAGGAAACCCTAATTTGGATGCTTAAGCCCTAAGCAACCCATGGACTTCTTCCTTAAAGGCCCTAGGACGATTTCTAATGGGTTTCCCCATAGAATTCATCCACCCCTTTAATATGAAGTCCATTAGCTCAATATTCAACTATTATACAATTAACAGTTCAAGTCCCTTAAGTTTAATTAATCTCTTTTAGCCACAAACTTAATTCTTATTAATTCTTGACTAATATTAATTAAATAATATGATTTCTCCTTTAATATATTATTCTTGTAATATATTAATAAATCATATTTAATCCTTTCTCTCCATAATTCATCCTATCAAGTTGCTTTGGTAAAGGCAACCCAAAAGGACCATGCACCATCGGGTCAAGTACATACCAAAATAGTTATGGACTTAGACACTAATCCAACACTAACTACCTTAAACCGAATGTTAATTAAGGTATAATATGATATAATTGTAACCATACTTGATCGACTAGTAAAACACGACACTTGAAGACGTCGAAATGGTATGACATTCGTCACCCGTAGACCTGTAGGTCCCACTATAGCTAGCAGCAAGGTGTAGGACGGTTTGTCCCGTATAGATCTATACACAAATTCACGCTCTCCCTCCAGGAGACTCTGGTTACAAAACGAGCCATAGCAGTGGTGCCATGCCCCGAAGTAGTGACTAACATTTATGTTATAGTATTCTCGTATATGTGTTGTATGTACTAGTGTAGTGTATGTTCTCTCTGTCTATTATGTAGTATGTTCTCTTTGTTTCTCATCATAGTATGTTCTCTTGTATAGTGTAGTGTATTAGATGTTCTCTTAGTTTCTCATTATAGTATATTAGTTGTGTTTCTCATAATAGTATATTCTCTTAGTTTCTCATCATAGTAAGTTTGTATTGACTCCTGAATGAACTGACTCTTGTATGTTCTGTTGTACTAGAAATTGTGAGTAGTGACTTTCTAAACTATACCTATTATAGTTTACTAGTAGAGTTGTTTGTATGACTGAGTGTGTTGAACTGAGATAAAAGCTTTTATGTTTATACATAAATACATAATATATAACTAAGGATCAAGCGACACTCGGACAAACAACATCGTACTCTAAGTCCACAACCAAACAAGGAACAGGAAATAAAGTGAGTTATCAATCCTAAGTCCTTCCAACCTTTCTTATATAACTATTTATGCATTAGACATGGTTTTGACAATATATAAGTTTAAAAGAATAAAAAAAAGGTTTGGCATAAAAGAACAATTTTCATAAAGAGTTTAGCATGTAAAAGAGTTTGATAAACATTTTGAAGTAGTTTGTTTGATAACACAGTTAAAAGTATAGTGAATCTATTTGTTTGATAGTTATTAATCACATGTGATTGATATAATAGCTATAATGTTTCAACTTGTATTCCCCACCCCCCCCCCCCCCCCCCATAAAAGCATTAAAAATCATTTAAAAGGTAGATTAAGGGGTATGAACTCACCTGTAGTGAGTGGTTTGGATGAACGAGTGGTATAGGATGCTAAGTGCCAAGTTGTGACAACCCAAAATTTCCTTTCTGAACAAACCATTTGAAGCCAATAGAAGTAGAACAGTTACAGTGAAAACTCAGATTTCGAGTATAAGTTTGGCAGTTTTCAGGATTTTACACTTAAGGAGATATTAGGAGAGTGAATGCACTAGGGTTTTGTGCAACACTGTTATTCCAATACTCTAGGATATTATAGTTCATTTCGAGAATAGAAATATTTTCTGCCAAAAATCCCAGGACTATATATAGAAAACTGAACTAAATTGGTTCATTAGTTGAATTCCAACTAGAGAAAAGCCAAAATTCTCTCTCATACATCTTCGGGTTTTTATCCCAAATTGTGAGTACTTTGATCTAGTTATGTTATATAGCTTAGATTGTGTTTAGAAACACCAATTACATATCAAATCTGTGAGACTCGGGAGTTTACCGCCCAAGAACGTTCTTAGGGAGTAAACTCCAATAAGTGGCTTAAATGCTACCTAGTCCTTTCCCCGTGAATTGTAACTACCTTAGACTTGTATGCTAGTGAGTATATGACAAGAAAACATCAAAAACGGATTAAGACCCCAAGATTTGGGAGTTTACCGCCCAAGAACACTTGGGGAGTAAACTCCATTTTAAGGTCCTTAAGGGTTCCAATGACCCTCAAATCTTTAGAACTCGAACTAGAACCCACCATTGCATGTTTAGGACACCAAAACAATTAAGATTCAAGGGTAAAAGAGGGTTCACGGCCAAGGAGGTTCTTGGGCCGTGAACTCCATGTTTAGGTGCCAAAATGCTTTGAAACACTTCCTTAAGCCAAGAGATAAATTAGGACAAGTACCCTAGTGGGTTTGAGGCTAGCAAACACCACTAAAACACCAAGAAAAGGGAGTTTACGGCCCAAGATATTTTAGGGCCGTGAACTCCAATATATGGTGCCAAATGGTGCCATAATTCCTCCTAAAGCCTTGAACAATTGCCTAGAACATATCCTATGTGAGTATGGGACTTGAAAGCATCATAAACACCCTCCCAAGGGAGTTTACGGCCGTAAAATCCAAGGGTATATGGTCCCTGGGCCGTAAACTCCTTAAAGGAGTTAATATGACACCCAAACACTTGATTTAGCCTTGAAACAATTCACCACATGAGTTGTATAATTGTTAGACTTCACTTAGGGGCTTTGTTGAGAGTTTACGGCCAGGAGTTTACTCCCCTGGGCCGTAAACTCCAAGACATATGGTCATTTGACCATAAACTTCCATTAGAGGCATTGCACTCCTTTGTTGTAACCCATTAGCCTCCTAGCACTTGACCAAAAGTGTTTTCCTCGCGTTTAAATGTTTATACTTGTATAATTAGTGTTTTAATCACTAATTATTTATATACATATGTCTTCATATGTAATCAGGATCATTGTGTGTGTCTAAAGTCTTCACTTGACACCGAGCACTTGCCCGATCCTTCCTTACGATAACAGTCCGTTCAATTCCAGTCACTTACTGCAGGTGAGTTCATACCCCTTAAATAATGTTTTAAACTATTTTTAAATGTTTTATGGGGGGATACAAGTAGAATTATGGTAGTTATTATATCAATCACATGTGATTAATAAGTAGAATTACGCTAGTTATTATATCAATCACATGTGATTAATATGCAGCATTCAAATGATTTACTACACATTAGCCGTTTTACCAAACAGTTTCCTTCAAATGATTTTTATAAACATTTTATATGTTTTAAACTCCTTATTACACTTTACATTTTACTCTGTATATTACATTTCAAACTTATTTACAATTGGGTTTCAAACAAATGTTTCTTTATACTAAACTGTTTTATCAAACCCATGCCTTCAAATTGTTTTATAGATTGACATCAAGTCGATCTTTTCTTAAAATAATAAATATGTTTCAAATGTTCTATAAAACTTATTTATGCTTTTATATTAGAAATTGCATGCCTCTATATGCATATTTATATAAGAAATGTTTAAAATACTTAGGAAGGCTATCCACACTATTTCCTTTTCGCGCTTGAGATGTGGTCTGGTCGGATATCGGGTACTCATCCGAAGGTCGTTTAAATATTAGTTATATAACATATATACATATATAGTCATAAAAGGTCCTTCCAGTTCATCCCATGCCCTTGGGTAGCAAGGGTATACATCCATGTCCATACGTACCAGTTAGGTTACTAGTAAACTACCATATGGGTAGTTTAGGAAGATACTAGAACAATTACTAGAACGCAATATCATACAATGAGTCAGTTCATTCATGAGTCAATACTTTCTAGAACATTACAGTACATTACATATACTACGATACTAGGGATAGAACATATACAACGATACTAGAACGATTACATTACTATACTTGCTAGGTAGAGAGCACGTACATTACAGCTAGAACAGTTCATTACATTACACTTACATTAATATGCTAATAAAATTGTGATCCACTGTATGGGTGCATGCCTTAATTGTTCTGACCCGGGTTGTAGCCAGAGTCTCTTGAAGGGAGAGCGTGAGTTTGCATATAGATCTATACTGGATTGACTATCCTACACCTTGCTGCTAGCTACAGCAGAACCGGCAGGTCTGCGGGTGCCAAACGTCATACCTTATTTTCGACTATACGTTGTCGTTGTTACCAGTCTATAGTATGGTGCAATTTATCACATGATGCCTTAATATAAATCTGGTTTAAGGAAATTAGTACATCAGTAGTTCTTATAGCGCTACGTTTTAGTACTACATTAATTTTCCCTGTACATACATTTAGTGATCCTTTCACTTAAACTATAGATGTAAAAACTATATTTTGTTAATAATAGTTACACTTGGGAAAATTACACACTTTTACAAGAAATGAACATATAGAACTGTTAAGTCTTGGTAGAAGACTACATAGAGATTAGTTAAGTCTTGGTAGAAGACTCCCTGTCATAATAGTAGGAATCATAGGGATTTCTAGGGTTTTTCAAACGTTTACAGTTGTTTTACAAACATTTTATACTTACAGTTCATATACAAATTCTTACATACAAATTAAGACACTAAATACTTATGATCTCACCAGCTTCAAAGTTGATACTCGCTTTCAAAATTACTTGTATCCTCAGGTTATCATAGACAGGTACCGATGCGAGGAGAAAGAAAGATGGAGCTTGTTCAAGACTCATCTTTCATTTTGATTTATGCTTTAGTGTTTATCAAAATTTGATAGAACATACTTGTATAATAATTCTATTATTAATGCAATGGATGATGTTGTTGCTTGTTTACTACTTTTCATTGTTATGATACTGTACATGACGTCCTCCGACCCAGAACGGTTCTGCCGTTCTTGGTTTTGGGGTGTGACAGATTGGTATCAAAGCATTGTTTATAGTGAATTAAGTATATCAACCCATAAAAGATATACTAACTATAAATACATAAGGGATTAAAAATACTCTGACCAAGAGTTTATACTTTAAATAATAAAATATTTAAGTAAGTATACATGCCTGCATTCATACTAAAATCAGTGTCACTAGGACAGTACAAAAGAATTACGATTGTTGGGCAACACAAGTGGGCTTTGAGGCATATGGTCAAAACTGGGAAGATATAGCCTGATCACCTATATTATCCGAGGGTTGACTAGCATGTGCCTAAGTTTAATTGTGTGGTTGCAACAATGTTAAATCTTACCAACCCTACCACAATGAGAACAATAGAACATAACATTAAAATTAAAATACTATAGGAGTATTTGGTGTTACTATAAGTACTTTATACTTGAGAACTAAAATGGGATCTTCATTACTAAGTTGATAGTTGCTAAGTGGATACACTAAGGCTATATGTAATTAGGATGTTATAGACTTAGAATCTGTGGAAATTTTACTTCACCCCTATTCTGTGTGAATACGGAGTTAAGGTCACTTCTTCGAAGGTCTATCCTGTTTAGATTACACATAGCTGGTATGCACTTCACAAATAGCGATGTAACTAATGAAGGTTTTCTAAATAATTATCTAGATAGTTCGTCTAATAATTATTCTCTTACCCTAAATTCTCGCATAGAAAACATAGCTGGACTCCATCCCCACGGCAACCAGTATCCTCCGAACGAAGTCATAGCTGGTTGGTTTGGAGAAGAACCAGAGAATGATCATCCTATCCCGTTGAATGATCAACATGATGGATACTTTTTGTATGATGCTAGCTCCGAACCGAAGGTTGAGAACCTACCCCAAGCAGCTCCCTTTCCAATTCCTAACCCTCGTCCGACTTTTCATGGCCCGACCCTGAGTGAGTGGAATGCTTGGAAACATGGAGCCAAGGACAAGATCAGCCCATGCCATTTAATGGCGACCAAAGCTTTTACAACTTGAGGAATGGGGGCTCAGCAGATAGAGTCTTGCCAATCTTGGTCCGCAGAGTGGCCCGAAATGAGATTCAAGGCAGGACAGCCTTACATCAGATTACCGAAGTTGTCGCCGATGCGAGAATGCATACCCTCCACACCATTCGTCTAGAAGATACTCGCGAGAGATCAGAGAAAAACCATGAAACCCTGCTGCAAGCACTGGCTGAATCACGAGCCGAATTCATAGGGCTCCGAGTACGCCAAAGGGTGTACGAAAGACACCTACTTGATGTAAAACGTCAATTGGCTGAACTGAGAGTTCACCAGAGGGGTGACCGTCGTCAGTAGTAGACTCTTTACTTTGCTTCCCTTGTTAGAAAGTAATCGTTTTCTGTCTTTTCCTGATGTGGCATTTTATGTGAAGTTAACTTGTACTGTAAGTACGTTAGGTTAGGTCCTTATGCTGTCAAGAACTATCTTCTCGGGATATGATGTAAGACCTTGACAAGGTCATTTTTCCTGAATCTTTACGTTGTGAATATCCAAGATATTGACAGCCGACTAACTTATGTGTCATTCTTCATTCAAGTACTTTTGTCACACTCCCATTGGATTCTATCTGAAACCTGCTTTAGTTAAGTTGTTGGACTATAGCAAGTTAGATCCGGAGACATTTCCAGGTCTTTTCAGTGGTTGGATCTTGTTATTCACCAACCCACGATATCTCGGCTTGCACATTAAACGTTTTGAGACCATTCTACGAGCTTACTTCTACTCATTACTAGGACTGCATCATAGGGATGTAGGTCAAACCTTCGCGAACATACTTCCATTCTGTGCTAGGACTGCATCGTAGGGATGTAGGTCAAACTTTCGAGAACATACTCTTACTCTTTTCTTGAGCAATCTAAGTACATCTAGGGTCAACCTGAATCGCTCACAAATCTTTACCTTTCGTGTTATAGAATCATGTCGTCATCAGGAAACAATCAGTCGAGCAACGAAACCCCTATCCTCCATATCGACACCGCTACTTTACAAGCTGCAGTAGGAGCTGCTGTGACAACTTTCCTTACACACATCAACTCAAGCAACACAAGCAAGACCGACAAAGGGGTCGAGAGTTTAGATGGTAGTACCAAACCGGGAAACCAACAAATAGTAACAGTCACTGGCTCGCAAAGCTGAAAGACAAAGAACAAGAATCGAAAGCGTCAAGCCCAAAAAGAATGCAAGAAATCCCAAAGGCTGGCTATGCAACAACAACAAGTGGAAACCCCTGCCATCCCAGTATCGAGTAGGCCATATGAGGGAAAACTCCCGAAGTGTGATAGGTGTAGTTTCCATCATCATGGGGCTTGCCATGAGATGCAGTGTTGCAATTACCTAAAAATAGGTCACCATGCTCGTGGTTGTGGAGCACCAGCACGACCCATCACTCAAGTCCCTTTCATCGGGACTAACCCTACACACGAGAGTAGTTATAACGCCGAACGCTTTAGGAAGCAATTTTCAAAGTGGAGTAACGAAGAAGGCACTTGTGTCCACATAACACTGGCTAAACACCGCAATCCCGTCACCAAAGCTAGTACTAGCCAGTCATGCCACCAATGCGATGAGATAGGGCATGTCAGGATGGATTTCCCTATAGCAAAGAACTCTGGCACAGATGGGAAAATTCTCAGGATCACAGCTGCAGGAGAGCCTACTCCGGGACCCTCGTTAATGTAACTTAGGCGTGTTGTTGTAACAGACTTATAAACTATCCAGGACTAGTGCAACTAGATTCTTACCTTTTGCAAGATCTTGTCTGTATAGGGATTCTCGTGCTGCGTATACTTGTCTTTTGTAGTATACCTTATTTCGCAGCAATAGTCTTGTGGCAAATCTGAAGTACTGTAACTCTGTTTAGGGTTGCATGGTTGTGTATTGTCTGTAAACATATTATGTTCAAATCTAATGTCTTTAAGTTTCAGTATGATTTCGACATTATCATACAACTCGATTCAATTTGATCCTCACAAAAACAGCTTTATACGTACATCTCTTTCTTCTAATCACTTTAACAGCGAAGCCGTCATATCAGAACACCGAAGTACTCATGCCAGGAGTACCTCTTAGTTATTTTTCGAAAGAAACCCCCGAAGTACCACTCGTGCAGTACGTCAAGTTCAATCCAAGGATTCATACGATTGATCTATCACTGAGGAATGTATGCACAAGAGTGATATATAATCAAGGTTCTACAGGTTTAGAATTGATGATTCCACTTTAACTTCTTTTTCCCCGATGGGATGTGAGCTTAAAGAAGAATCAGTTATTCGACTACCTTTTCAATCTTAATTATATACGACTCATATACACGGAATTGTGATTGTGAAACCAGGTGTGAATCCTAATATGAACTTCAGGACGGAGAACTGCTTAAGCCTACGAGTAATCGCATCGTCATGTGAACAAACTTAGAACCCAGTACGACTCGTGTAAACAGATCGCCCTATAGTTTAAACACCTACGGAGATACGAGAACAGTACAAACAACTTAGCGAACTACACAGAAATAGAATTATAAGACTAGGTTTCTCACCCTGGAGAACCCTAGCCTTATTCTCCCAGAGATCGACGGATTGCATCGTATGTGCCTCGGATATCGAGGACTCCGTCAAGATTTTCATAGAAATCGTTATCTCTGCCTCGCATAGATGAAATGGTTGAGCAAACGCAAGGAAAGAATTACTTTTAGGAATGGATATGAGATCCGAATATCACCAGTTCGAGTGTTAGGAAAGGATGTCCGGAACACTATCTTCCGAACTCGATGCGGACACTTCGAGTCCGTAGTGATACCTTTCGAATAGGACCAATACACCCATAGTTTTCATGAGCTAAATGAATAGGGTACGTCTTTCTTACTTGGACAAGTTCGTCATTTCTCCATGAAATGACTTACTTATCTACCCTCGTAGTAAGAAGAAAACCCTTGGAGACATTTCCTTCAGAGGAACTTTAGCGAAGTTCTCTAGGCACGAGTTTTGAAATTGAAGAGTCAAATTTCAATGACACACTATTAGTAATTTGAGAAATTATGAGCACTATTTCAATTTGTCAAAACCGTTGAGCATTTATCAACACCAGAGACGCCGACAGTCTTTCGCCAAATTCTAGGTCTTACCGACCTACCATCTTAGTTCATTCAGAACCCTCGCAAATCACAGAAACCCGTACGACTTTGACCCAGCAAGGGGTGGCCTTTGACTGGGAGGTTAAGCAAGAAAAGGAACCTTTGGAATTCCAAGTGAGTGACCAAGCTCTTTAGGTTAACTCACTCTGGGAATGGCTTAATACGCTTCGTATCGCGTGGAAAGCTAAATCCAATATAGTTAGGACCTCTGAGATTCTTATCAGAATCGGTCCTGTGCCTCGCACAAACTATACCTACCCTGTGAACTCAGGAACGTACTTTCTACTCTTCGCGTCTCGATCGTGAAACCATACCTTTCCGTCAGGACTCTTGTAAGTCCACTCATCGAGATCCTCGCCTTCGTATTAGAACCATAGTGACCCTCGACCGAGAGGTCAAGCGGACGAAGCAACGCCGTCGCCAGTTAGTGAAGGTTCGTTGGAATACCAACTGAGAACCCGATTTCACTTAGGTGCGCTAGAACCAATCGATTAGGAAGTTTCCTCCTCACGACTCGATCATTCGTACATACTTCCTTGACTAAATTCTAATTTCGGGATGAAATTCCCTTTAACAGGGGGATGATGTGACAACCCGAAATTTCCTTTCTGAACAAACCATTTGAAGCCAATAGAAGTAGAACAGTTACAGTGAAAACTCAGATTTCGAGTATAAGTTTGGCAGTTTTTAGGATTTTATACTTAAGGAGATATTAGGAGAGTGGATGCACTAGGGTTTTGTGCAACACTATTATTCCAATACTCTAGGATATTAGAGTTCATTCCGAGAATAGAAATATTTTCTGCCAAAAATCCCAGGACTATATATAGAAAACTGAACCAAATTGGTTCATTAGTTTAATTCCAATTAGAGAAAAGCCAAAATTCTCTCTCACGGATCTTCGGGTTTTTATCCCAAATTGTGAGTACTTCGATCTAGTTATGTTATATAGCTTAGATTGTGTTTAGAAACGCCAATTACATATCAAATCTGTGAGACTCGGGAGTTTACCGCCCAAGAACGTTCTTGGGGAATAAACTCCAATAAGTGGCTTAAATGCTACCTAGTCCTTTCCCCGTGAATTGTAACTACCTTAGACTTGTATGCTAGTGAGTATATGACAAGAAAACATCAAAAACGGATTAAGACCCCAAGATTTGGGAGTTTACCGCCCAAGAACACTTGGGGAGTAAACTCCATTTTAAGGTCCTTAAGGGTTCCAATGACCCTCAAAGCTTTAGAACTCGAACTAGAACCCACCATTGCATGTTTAGGACACCAAAACAATTAAGATTCAAGGGTAAAAGAGAGTTCACGGCCAAAGAGGTTCTTAGGCCGTGAACTCCATGTTTAGGTTCCAAAATGCTTTGAAACACTTCCTTAAGCCAAGAGACAAATTAGGACAAGTACCCTAGTGTGTTTGGGGCTAGCAAACACCACTAAAACACCAAGAAAAGGGAGTTTACGGCCCAAGATATTTTAGGGCCGTGAACTCCAATATATGGTGCCAAATGGTGCCATAATTCCTCCTAAAGCCTTGAACAATTGCCTAGAACATATCCTATGTGAGTATGGGACTTGAAAGCATCATAAACACCCTCCCAAGGGAGTTTACAGCCGTAAAATGCAAGGGTATATGGTCCCTGGGCCGTAAACTCCTTAAAGGAGTTAATATGACACCCAAACACTTGATTTAGCCTTGAAACAATTCACCACATGAGTTGTATAATTGTTAGACTTCACTTAGGGGCTTTGTTGAGAGTTTACGGCCAGGAGTTTACTCCCCTGGGCCGTAAACTCCAAGACATATGGTCATTTGACCATAAACTTCCATTAGAGGCATTGCACTCCTTTGTTGCAACCCAGTAGCCTCCTAGCACTTGACAAAAAGTGTTTTCCTCGCGTTTAAATGTTTATACTTGTATAATTAGTGTTTTAATCACTAATTATTTATATACATATGTCTTCATATGTAATTAGGATCATTGTGTGTGTCTAAAGTCTTCACTTGACACCGAGCACTTGCCCGATCCTTCCTTACGATAACAGTCCGTTCAATTCCAATCACTTACTGTAGGTGAGTTCATACCCCTTAAATAATGTTTTAAACTATTTTTAAATGTTTTATGGGGGGGATACAAGTAGAATTATGGTAATTATTATATCAATCACATGTGATTAATCAGTAGAATTATGCTAGTTATTATATCAATCACATGTGATTAATATGCATCATTCAAATGATTTACTACACATTAGCCATTTTACCAAACAGTTTCCTTCAAATGATTTTTATAAACATTTTATATGTTTTAAACTCCTTATTACACTGTACATTTTACTCTATATATTACATTTCAAACTTATTTACAATTGTGTTTCAAACAAATGTTTCTTTATACTAAACTGTTTTATCAAACCCATGCCTTCAAATTGTTTTATAGATTGACATCAAGTCGATCTTTTCTTAAAATAATAATTATGTTTCAAATGTCTTACAAAACTTATTTATGCTTTTATATTAGAAATTGCATGCCTCTATATGTATAGTTATATAAGAAATGTTTAAAAGCCTTTTGAACGCTATCCACCTTATTTCCTTTTCGCTTTTGAGATGTGGTCTGGTGGGATATCAGGTACTCGTCCGAAGGTCGTTTAAATATTAGTTATATAACATATGTACATATATAGTCATAAAAGGTCCTTCCAGTTCATCCCATGCCCTTGGGTAGCAAGGGTATACATCCATGTCCATACGTACCAGTTAGATTACTAGTAAACTACCATATGGGTAGTTTAGGAAGATACTAGAACAATTACTAGAACGCGATATCATACAATGAGTCAGTTCATTCATGAGTCAATACTTTCTAGAACATTACAGTACATTACATATACTACGATACTAGGGATAGAACATATACAACGATACTAGAACGATTACATTACTATACTTGCTAGGTAGAGAGCACGTACATTACAGCTAGAACAGTTCATTACATTACACTTACATTAATACGCTAATAAAATTGTGATCCACTGTATGGATGCATGCCTTAATTGTCATGACCCGGGTTGTAGCCAGAGTCTCTTGAAGGGAGAGCGTGAGTTTGCGTATAGATCTATACTGGATTGACTATCCTACACCTTGCTGCTAGCTACAGCAGGACCGGCAGGTCTGCGGGTGCCAAACGTCATACCTTATTTTCGACTATACGTTGTCGTTGTTACCAGTCTATAGTATGGTGCAATTTATCACATGATGCCTTAATATAAATCTGGTTTAAGGAAATTAGTACATTAGTAGTTCTTATAGCGCTACGTTTTAGTACTACATTAATTTTCCCTGTACATACATTTAGTGATCCTTTCACTTAAACTATAGATGTAAAAACTATATTTTGTTAATAATAGTTACACTTGGGAAAATTACACACTTTTACAAGAAATGAACATATAGAACTGTTAAGTCTTGGTAGAAGACCACATAGAGATTAGTTAAGTCTTGGTAGAAGACTCCCTGTTATAATAGTAGGAATCATAGGGATTTCTAGGGTTTTTCAAACGTTTACAGTTGTTTTACAAACATTTTATACTTACAGTTCATATACAAATTCTTACGTACAAATTAAGACACTAAATACTTATGATCTCACCAGCTTCAAAGCTGATACTCGCTTTCAAAATTACTTGTATCCTCAGGTCATCATAGACAGGTACCGATGCGAGGAGAAAGAAAGATGGAGCTTGTTCAAGACTCATCTTTCATTTTGATTTATGCTTTAGTGTTTATCAAAATTTGATAGAACATACTTGTATAATAATTCTATTATTAATGCAATGGATGATGTTGTTGCTTGTTTACTACTTTTCATTGTTATGATACTGTACATGACGTCCTCCGCCCCAGAACGTTTCTGCCGTTCTTGGTTATGGGGTGTGACAGATTGGTATCAAAGCATTGTTTATAGTGAATTAAGTATATCAACCCATAAAAGATATACTAACTATAAATACATAAGGGGTTAAAAATACTCTGACCAAGAGTTTATACTTTAAATAATAAAATATTTAAGTAAGTATACATGCCTGCATTCATACTAAAATCAGTGTCACTAGGACAGTACAAAAGAATTACGATTGTTGGGCAACACAAGTGGGCTTTGAGGCATATGGTCAAAACTGGGAAGATATAGCCTGATCACCTATATTATCCGAGGGTTGACTAGCATGTGCCTAAGTTTAATTGTGTGGTTGCAACAATGTTAAATCTTACCAACCCTACCACAATGAGAACAATAGAACATAACATTAAAATTAAAATACTATAGGAGTATTTGGTGTTACTATAAGTACTTTATACTTGAGAACTAAAACGGGATCTTCATTACTAAGTTGATAGTTGCTAAGTGGATACACTAAGGCTATATGTAATTAGGATGTTATAGACTTAGAATCTGTGGAAATTTTACTTCACCCCTATTCTGTGTGAATACGGAGTTAAGGTCACTTATTCGAAGGTCTATCCTGTTTAGATTACACATAGTTGGTATGCACTTCACAAATAGCGATGTAACTAATGAAGGTTTTCTAAATAATTATCTAGATAGTTCGTCTAATAATTATTCTCTTACCCTAAATTCTCGCATAGAAAACATAGCTGGACTCCATCCCCACGGCAACCAGTATCCTCCGAACGAAGTCATAGCTGGTTGGTTTGGAGAAGAACCAGAGAATGATCATCCTATCCCGTTGAATGATCAACATGATGGATACTTTTTGTATGATGCTAGCTCCGAACCGGAGGTTGAGAACCTACCCCAAGCAGCTCCCTTTCCAATTCCTAACCCTCGTCCGACTTTTCATGGCCCGACCCTGAGTGAGTGGAATGCTTGGAAACATGGAGCCAAGGACAAGATCAGCCCATGCCATTTAATGGCGACCAAAGCTTTTACAACTTGAGGAATGGGGGCTCAGCAGATAGAGTCTTGCCAATCTTGGTCCGCAGAGTGGCCCGAAATGAGATTCAAGGCAGGACAGCCTTACATCAGATTACCGAAGTTGTCGCCGATGCGAGAATGCATACCCTCCACACCATTCGTCTAGAAGATACTCGCGAGAGATCAGAGAAAAACCATGAAACCCTGCTGCAAGCACTGGCTGAATCACGAGCCGAAGTCATAAGGCTCCGAGTACGCCAAAGTGTGTACGAAAGACACCTACTTGATGTAAAACGTCAACTGGCTGAACTGAGAGTTCACCAGAGGGGTGACCGTCGTCAGTAGTAGACTCTTTACTTTGCTTCCCTTGTTAGAAAGTAATCGTTTTCTGTCTTTTCCTGATGTGGCATTTTATGTCAAGTTAACTTGTACTGTAAGTACGTTAGGTTAGGTCCTTATGCTGTCAAGAACTATCTTCTCGGGATATGATGTAAGACCTTGACAAGGTCATTTTTCCTGAATCTTTACGTCGTGAATATCCAAGATATTGACAGCCGACTAACTTATGTGTCATTCTTCATTCAAGTACTTTTGTCACACTCCCATTGGATTCTATCTGAAACCTGCTTTAGTTAAGTTGTTGGACTATAGCAAGTTAGATCCGGAGACATTTCCAGGTCTTTTCAGTGGTTGGATCTTGTTATTCACCAACCCACGATATCTCGGCTTGCACATTAAACGTTTTGAGACCATTCTACGAGCTTACTTCTACTCATTACTAGGACTGCATCATAGGGATGTAGGTCAAACCTTCACGAACATACTTCCATTCTGTGCTAGGACTGCATCGTAGGGATGTAGGTCAAACTTTCGAGAACATACTCTTACTCTTTTCTTGAGCAATCTAAGTACATCTAGGGTCAACCTGAATCGCTCACAAATCTTTACCTTTCGTGTTACAGAATCATGTCGTCATCAGGAAACAATCAGTCGAGCAACGAAACCCCTATCCTCCATATCGACACCGCTACTTTACAAGCTGCAGTAGGAGCTGCTGTGACAACTTTCCTTACACACATCAACTCAAGCAACACAAGCAAGACCGACAAAGGGGTCGAGAGTTTAGATGGTAGTACCAAACCGGGAAACCAACAAATAGTAACAGTCACTGGCTCGCAAAGCTGAAAGACAAAGAACAAGAATCAAAAGCGTCAAGCCCAGAAAGAATGCAAGAAATCCCAAAGGCTGGCTATGCAACAACAACAAGTGGAAACCCCTTCCATCCCAGTATCGAGTAGGCCAGATGAGGGAAAAGTCCCGAAGTGTGATAGGTGTAGTTTCCATCATCATGGGGCTTGCCATGAGATGCAGTGTTGCAATTACCTAAAAATAGGTCACCATGCTCGTGGTTGTGGAGCACCAGCACGACCCATCACTCAAGTCCCTTTCATCGGGACTAACCCTACACACGAGAGTAGTTATAACGCCGAACGCTTTAGGAAGCAATTTTCAAAGTGGAGTAACGAAGAAGGCACTTGTGTCCACATAACACTGGCTAAACACCGCAATCCCGTCACCAAAGCTAGTACTAGCCAGTCATGCCACCAATGCGATGAGATAGGGCATGTCAGGATGGATTTCCCTATAGCAAAGAACTCTGGCACAGATGGGAAAATTCTCAGGATCACAGCTGCAGGAGAGCCTACTCTGGGACCCTCGTTAATGTAACTTAGGCGTGTTGTTGTAACAGACTTATAAACTATCCAGGACTAGTGCAACTAGATTCTTACCTTTTGCAAGATCTTGTCTGTATAGGGATTCTCGTGCTGCGTATACTTGTCTTTTGTAGTATACCTTATTTCGCAGCAATAGTCTTGTGGCAAATCTGAAGTACTGTAACTCTGTTTAGGGTTGCATGGTTGTGTATTGTCTGTAAACATATTATGTTCAAATCTAATGTCTTTAAGTTTCAGTATGATTTCGACATTATCATACAACTCGATTCAATTTGATCCTCACAAAAACAGCTTTATACGTACATCTCTTTCTTCTAATCACTTTAACAGCGAAGCCGTCAGATCAGAACACCGAAGTACTCATGCCAGGAGTACCTCTTAGTTATTTTTCGAAAGAAACCCCGGAAGTACCACTCGTGCAGTACGTCAAGTTCAATCCAAGGATTCATACGATTGATCTATCACTGAGGAATGTATGCACAAGAGTGATATATAATCAAGGTTCTACAGGTTTAGAATTGATGATTCCACTTTAACTTCTTTTTCCCCGATGGGATGTGAGCTTAAAGAAGAATCAGTTATTCGACTACCTTTTCAATCTTAATTATATACGACTCGTATACACGGAATTGTGATTGTGAAACCAGGTGTGAATCCTAATATGAACTTCAGGACGGAGAACTGCTTAAGCCTACGAGTAATCGCATCGTCATGTGAACAAACTTAGAACCCAGTACGACTCGTGTAAACAGATCGCCCTATAGTTTAAACACCTACGGAGATACGAGAACAGTACAAACAACTTAGCGAACTACACAGAAATAGAATTAGAAGACTAGGTTTCTCACCCTGGAGAACCCTAGCCTTATTCTCCCAGAGATCGACGGATTGCATCGTATGTGCCTCGGATATCGAGGACTCCGTCAAGATTTTCATAGAAATCGTTATCTCTGCCTCGCATAGATGAAATGGTTGAGCAAACGCAAGGAAAGAATTACTTTTAGGAATGGATATGAGATCCGAATATCACCAGTTCGAGTGTTAGGAAAGGATGTCCGGAACACTATCTTCCGAACTCGATGCGGACACTTCGAGTCCGTAGTGATACCTTTCGAATAGGACCAATACACCCATAGTTTTCATGAGCTAAATGAATAGGGTACGTCTTTCTTACTTGGACAAGTTCGTCATTTCTCCATGAAATGACTTACTTATCTACCCTCGTAGTAAGAAGAAAACCCTTGGAGACATTTCCTTCAGAGGAACTTTAGCGAAGTTCTCTAGGCACGAGTTTTGAAATTGAAGAGTCAAATTTCAATGACACACTATTAGTAATTTGAGAAATTATGAGCACTATTTCAATTTGTCAAAACCGTTGAGCATTTATCAACACCAGAGACGCCGACAGTCTTTCGCCAAATTCTAGGTCTTACCGACCTACCATCTTAGTTCATTCAGAACCCTCGCAAATCACAGAAACCCGTACGACTTTGACCCAGCAAGGGGTGGCCTTTGACTGGGAGGTTAAGCAAGAAAAGGAACCTTTGGAATTCCAAGTGAGTGACCAAGCTCTTTAGGTTAACTCACTCTGGGACTGGCTTAATACGCTTCGTATCGCGTGGAAAGCTAAATCCAATATAGTTAGGACCTCTGAGATTCTTATCAGAATCGGTCCTGTGCCTCGCACAAACTATACCTACCCTGTGAACTCAGGAACGTACTTTCTACTCTTCGCGTCTCGATCGTGAAACCATACCTTTCCGTCAGGACTCTTGTAAGTCCACTCATCGAGATCCTCGCCTTCGTATTAGAACCATAGTGACCCTCGACCAAGAGGTCAAGCAGACGAAGCAACGCCGTCGCCAGTTAGTGAAGGTTCGTTGGAATACCAACTGAGAACCCGATTTCACTTAGGTGCACTAGAACCAATCGATTAGGAAGTTTCCTCCTCACGACTTGATCATTCGTACATACTTCCTTGACTAAATTCTAATTTCGGGATGAAATTCCCTTTAACAGGGGGATGATATGACAACCCGAAATTTCCTTTCTGAACAAACCATTTGAAGTCAATAGAAGTAGAACAGTTACAGTGAAAACTCAGATTTCGAGTATAAGTTTGGCAGTTTTTAGGATTTTACACTTAAGGAGATATTCGGAGAGTGGATGCACTAGGGTTTTGTGCAACACTGTTATTCCAATACTCTAGGATATTAGAGTTCATTCCGAGAATAGAAATATTTTCTGCCAAAAATCCTAGGACTATATATAGAAAACTGAACCAAATTGGTTCATTAGTTTAATTCCAATTAGAGAAAAGCCAAAATTCTCTCTCACGGATCTTCGGGTTTTTATCCCAAATTGTGAGTACTTCGATCTAGTTATGTTATATAGCTTAGATTGTGTTTAGAAACGCCAATTACATATCAAATCTGTAAGACTCGGGAGTTTACCGCCCAAGAACGTTCTTGGGGAGTAAACTCCAATAAGTGGCTTAAATGCTACCTAGTCCTTTCCCCGTGAATTGTAACTACCTTAGACTTGTATGCTAGTGAGTATATGACAAGAAAACATCAAAAACGGATTAAGACCCCAAGATTTGGGAGTTTACCGCCCAAGAACACTTGGGGAGTAAACTCCATTTTAAGGTCCTTAAGGGTTCCAATGACCCTCAAAGCTTTAGAACTCGAACTAGAACCCACCATTGCATGTTTAGGACACCAAAACAATTAAGATTCAAGGGTAAAAGAGAGTTCACGGCCAAAGAGGTTCTTAGGCCGTGAACTCCATGTTTAGGTTCCAAAATGCTTTGAAACACTTCCTTAAGCCAAGAGACAAATTAGGACAAGTACCCTAGTGTGTTTGGGGCTAGTAAACACCACTAAAACACCAAGAAAAGGGAGTTTACGGCCCAAGATATTTTAGGGCCGTGAACTCCAATATATGGTGCCAAATGGTGCCATAATTCCTCCTAAAGCCTTGAACAATTGCCTAGAACATATCCTATGTGAGTATGGGACTTGAAAGCATCATAAACACCCTCCCAAGGGAGTTTACAGCCGTAAACTGCAAGGGTATATGGTCCCTGGGCCGTAAACTCCTTAAAGGAGTTAATATGACACCCAAACACTTGATTTAGCCTTGAAACAATTCACCACATGAGTTGTATAATTGTTAGACTTCACTTAGGGGCTTTGTTGAGAGTTTACGGCCAGGATTTTACTCCCCTGGGCCGTAAACTCCAAGACATATGGTCATTTGACCATAAACTTCCATTAGAGGCATTGCACTCCTTTGTTGCAAACCATTAGCCTCCTAGCACTTGACGAAAAGTGTTTTCCTCGCGTTTAAATGTTTATACTTGTATAATTAGTGTTTTAATCACTAATTATTTATATACATATGTCTTCATATGTAATTAGGATCATTGTGTGTGTCTAAAGTCTTCACTTGACACCGAGCACTTGCCCGATCCTTCCTTACGATAACAGTCCGTTCAATTCCAGTCACTTACTACAGGTGAGTTCATACCCCTTAAATAATGTTTTAAACTATTTTTAAATGTTTTATGGGGGGATACAAGTAGAATTATGGTAATTATTATATCAATCACATGTGATTAATAAGTAGAATTACGCTAGTTATTATATCAATCACATGTGATTAATATGCAGCATTCAAATGATTTACTACACATTAGCCGTTTTACCAAACAGTTTCCTTCAAATGATTTTTATAAACATTTTATATGTTTTAAACTCCTTATTACACTGTACATTTTACTCTGTATATTACATTTCAAACTTATTTACAATTGTGTTTCAAACAAATGTTTCTTTATACTAAACTGTTTTATCAAACCCATGCCTTCAAATTGTTCTATAGATTGACATCAAGTCGATCTTTTCTTAAAATAATAATTATGTTTCAAATGTCTTACAAAACTTATTTATGCTTTTATATTAGAAATTGCATGCCTCTATATGTATAGTTATATAAGAAATGTTTAAAAGACTTTTGAAGGCTATCCACCCTATTTCCTTTTCGCGCTTGAGATGTGGTCTGGTGGGCTATCAGGTACTCGTCCGAAGGTCGTTTAAATATTAGTTATATAACATATGTACATATATAGTCATAAAAGGTCCTTCCAGTTCATCCCATGCCCTTGGGTAGCAAGGGTATACATCCATGTCCATACGTACCAGTTAGATTACTAGTAAACTACCATATGGGTAGTTTAGGAAGATACTAGAACAATTACTAGAACGCGATATCATACAATGAGTCAGTTCACTCATGAGTCAATACTTTCTAGAACATTACAGTACATTACATATACTACAATACTAGGGATAGAACATATACAACGATACTAGAACGATTACATTACTATACTTGCTAGGTAGAGAGCACGTACATTACAGCTAGAACAGTTCATTACATTACACTTACATTAATACGCTAATAAAATTGTGATCCACTGTATGGATGCATGCCTTAATTGTCATGACCCGGGTTGTAGCCAGAGTCTCTTGAAGGGAGAGCGTGAGTTTGCGTATAGATCTATACTGGATTGACTATCCTACACCTTGCTGCTAGCTACAGCAGGACCGGCAGGTCTGCGGGTGCCAAACGTCATACCTTATTTTCGACTATACGTTGTCGTTGTTACCAGTCTATAGTATGGTGCAATTTATCACATGATGCCTTAATATAAATCTGGTTTAAGGAAATTAGTACATCAGTAGTTCTTATAGCGCTACATTTTAGTACTACATTAATTTTCCCTGTACATACATTTAGTGATCCTTTCACTTAAACTATAGATGTAAAAACTATATTTTGTTAATAATAGTTACACTTGGGAAAATTACACACTTTTACAAGAAATGAACATATAGAACAGTTAAGTCTTGGTAGAAGACTACATAGAGATTAGTTAAGTCTTGGTAGAAGACTCCCTGTTATAATAGTAGGAATCATAGGGATTTCTAGGGTTTTTCAAACGTTTATAGTTGTTTTACAAACATTTTATACTTACAGTTCATATACAAATTCTTACATACAAATTCTTACATACAAATTCTTACATACAAATTAAGACACTAAATACTTATGATCTCACCAGCTTCAAAGCTGATACTTGCTTTCAAAATTACTTGTATCCTCATGTCATCATAGACAGGTACCGATGCAAGGAGAAAGGAAGATGGAGCTTGTTCAAGACTCATCTTTCATTTTGATTTATGCTTTAGTGTTTATCAAAATTTGATAGAACATACTTGTATAATAATTCTATTATTAATGCAATGGATGATGTTGTTGCTTGTTTACTACTTTTCATTGTTGTGATACTGTACATGACGTCCTCCGCCCCAGAACGTTTACGCCGTTCTTAGTTTTGGGGTGTGACACAAGTGAAGACCTGAGCACACACACGGATCCTATTTATCATATAATGATACATATATGTATACTATTAGTGTTTAAACAACTAATTATGCAAGGGAAGACACCCTAGGTCATAGAAAACACTTAGATTCAAGTGCTAGAAGTACTAAGGGTTGCATATAATGCGTGTATGGGTACACATTAGTGTTTACGACCAAGAGGTTGTATTTCATGTGTGTGTACAGCCAAAGTGTACAGCCCAAGTGAGTGTAAGACCGTACACTCATGGTGAAACATGCCATTTAGTGATTTAAAGTCCTTTTAAGCACCCAAGGAGTGTGTCTTGACCAATAGTTAACCTTATTGAAAGTTAAATGCCATTATGGACCCTAAAAACGGTGTGTACGGCCATACAAGGAGTGTACGATCGTACACCCTTGATAATCATGTAAAAATTGTCAAAATTGATTTCCAATTCTCTATCTTGCATCCCCTAAGTGTCCTTGATCAAGTGCTAGCATAGAACATGAGTTTTAAGGCCATTTAGCACCAAATAAAGGGGTGGACGAGCACATGGGGTGTGTACGGCCATACACTCCTTAATGATCATATTTTGGATGTTTTCTAAGGAGTAAAGTCAGTAAGTAACAAGCATAAGGAGTGGTACTTACAATAGAGAAGCCTTTAGGGGTGTTTTGGGTCCAAAACCTAGTAGGTGTGCTTGGTGTTCTTGGAGAGCACTTGAAGATCTAAACAAAATGAGTAATTTCATGGATGAAATGATAGATCCTTACTAGATAGTGTAATGAATCAACAAATCATAGAAATAAACACTTACAATTTGAAGATCTAGAAGCAAAATCGGATGATACTTGAGAGAGAAGTTGATTTTCAGCTTAAGGGTGTGAAAAGAGGTGAAAAGAGGCTAACACTCACTTTTATACATGAGAGTGTACGACCAGAAAGGGGTGTACGGCCGTACCCTCCATGTGTACGACTGTACACTCCTTAAGTTGGAGTGTTTAGTGGATTTTTGAAGTGTCGGACTTGTGGGACTCAATTCTAAACCCTAACTTTGAAGGTACAAGGTTTAGAACACTCTAACTGACTCCAAACAATGCTAGAAGATAGAAAAAACGAGTCTGAACTTGATTGATTTGAATAATTGTACAAGATAGAAATTTCGGGTTGTCACAACATTTTCCTGAATTTAGTTATATTAAATTGATATTATGTGGTTCATAACAATTTTATGGAATTTTGGGTGTTAAAATTTATAAATTTGAGTTTTTAGGGCTTTTTAGGGTTTTGAGGAGTTTGTAATTCTTTAGATATCAAAATTAATAAAATTTTGAGACTTCAAACTATTTTAGAGTTTCATAACTCTTATTCAGGTTAGAAATAATATTTGTAATTTATTTTTACCGGTTTATTGGCATTCCATGTAGTGATTCTGAGATTCAAGAAAAATTGAGGACTCAAGTATACTAGTCCTAGTCTTCAACTTTGACTTATGTTTTTATGAGACTTTGACCTAATTTCTACTTATAGGTCAAGTGAATGATGTGTGTATATGATTCATGAAAAAGGTGTTCGAGTCAAAGAGTGAATCGAATATGGGTAGTCACTGCAGTTAAGTAGTTGTAGAATTCACATACCAATGTGAAATCCAAGTACACTATCCTTCGATTCTACTTGTTTCCAAGTTTCTAGTAGGTTATAACTTAGCTTCTAGTTACTAAGTCTAGTATGTGTCATGCCTATACGTGCAACTAAGTTTAGTCAAATGTAGAACCGACTCGAATTTTGACGATTGTCACAACATCCTCAAAATCATGGCCAGAAAAGACCGATTTAATTTATCATTTTAAAATAATTTTCAGAGTAATCCTTTGATTTAAAAGAGTTGCGGAATTTGTTCCCAAAAAAAATATGATAAATAAAATTTATCAAAGCAAACCTTACAGAAATGTATTTTCATTATATATCAAAACTCGGGATGTCATGTTCCGATATAGACATAAAAGCATAAACATTAAAACATAGACCTTACACAGTTATATACAACTATTGGTCTATAAAGAAAAACATCTTCACAAGTTCTCCAATTTATGCTCTCGCGCCACTACCTGTACTACAAATAAAATTAAGTGGGTCAGGCTTGGGAGCCTGGTGAGCATATAAGGTTTTCAACCCACAATAAATAATTATATTTAATTTCACCAACCAACAATAACCCGATTACCCATTCCCGTTATCCTCACTTTATGTCCCTATGACAACAACTATTACAAAGGACGTAATCTAGGATTTTCATCAATACGGACATTACTGCAAAGGGGTTTCCTCGACAATATATGTCCTAATGGCAACCATGAGGGGGATAGAGTACACCGGTGAACACATTGTTCACAACAACTACAAGTTATGAAGCTGCCAGCGTTCCACTGGACTGTCTAGAAAGAGTATGTGGTCGTTATCCATACTCCGCTAGATGACTAGATCAACAACAACATCAAGACCTCTCATCATTTTATTTCATCACACATCCACTATCTACCCATGTTCTACCCAACATCTTTGTAGTTATATATATATATATATATATATATATATATATATATATATATATATATATATATATATATATATATATATATACAACATAAGACATGTATAAAACATTCAATCAATACACATTTCAAATAACACATAACACACATTTTATAGAGAATACTTCGTGTTTATGTGTTAGAAGAAAGTAACTACACACTCACTTGATCAGAAGGTGACCGGACATCACTACGGCTCTAAGAGTAGTATTCTTCAGTGAAACTGTGATCTCTTTACACACCGGGCTTCTCACGGGCAGAGCTTCGGCTCGGAAACTCTTTTCTTCTCGGGATCTATGAAGCTTCAGGACTCGCTTCGGGTCTCGGGATGATATCGGGGTTCCAGGGCTATAATTTGCACGTAAAACGATGTAATATGGGAGAGAGGAAAGGAATTAAGCAACAAAAATCGGCTTGCCTTCAACTTCTATTTATAGGGCCATTTTCAGTACTCACGTTGTGAGATTTTAGTGCTCACATCGTGAGCTCAGTAGGTCACTGCGTTCGTCATTCATCCACTTGCTCTGGAGGGTGTCTAGTCTGTGCTCACATTGTGTACACTGTGCTCATGTCGTGAGCTCTGACACAACCTCGAAGTTTGTGTTTCGAACTTCAGAAATTCATATCTCTCGCATACGAGCTCCGTTTTCGATGTTCTTTATATGCATTTGTAGGTGAGATTATGCTCTAAAACTCTCGTTTAGACTCTGTTGGCTAATTTTGAATGTAACTTTTATTATATTATTTTTGTAGGCCATGACAGGAAAACTCCGTTAGAAAATCATATCTTCTTCATCGGGCATCCGTTTTTGTCTGTCTTTTCACCGTTGGGCTACTATCGATGAGATCTTCGATTCTCGTTTAGATTGTTTCGGCTAAAAACCACTCGATCTCATATTCGAACTTTGGGGTGCATACCGCTAAGTCGAAACTTCGAAAAATCATAACTTCCTCATACGAAGTCAGATTTAGACGTTCTTTTTATGCACGCTCTCGGTTTAACGTATTCTATGACTTTCGTTTAGATCACTAAGGCTAGATATCACTCTATCTAAAATTCATATTTTACGTCATTCAGTGTCGTGCCAGTTCTGTCGCGAAACTTCGACATGACATAACTTCTTCGTTATAACTCGGATTTCGGCATTCTTTATATATTCGGAAACCTTGTCACGACCACTACCACATCCTTCATAGATATCGGGTTTATCTAACATTTAATTTTGACGCTTATTTTTATCTTTAATTCATTTAAGTCACACAATTAAGCACAAAACACATAATACTTAAATAATACATCTTTATTATTTCAAAACGGGTTACAAAGATTAACCTAGAGTATTACAGCAACATTAATGCCTAGCCTAGAAACACGGGCGTTCCATCCATGATTTCTATTGGTTCTTCCACAAAGTTAAGACTCTCGATTATCTCGATTTCATCAAGTGGAATCACAAGAGTCCCGTTGGATAGGCATTTCTTTAAATTTGTAATGTGGAAGACAGAGTGTACGTTGTTAAGTTCTTGTGGTAGACGGAGTTTGTAAGCTACTCGGCCGATTCTAGCGAGAATATTGAATGGCCCGATGTACCTTGGATTTAGCTTTCCACTCTTTCCTAAGCGTATCATGCCTTTCCTGGGTGAGACGTTCAACCGAAAGCGGTCACCAACCTGGATTCTAAAGGTTTTCGTCTCTTGTCTACGTAGGTCTTTTGTCTATCTCTAGAGGCTTTTAATCCTTCTTAGATTTGGATGATCTTGTCTATGGTTTCTCGAATGATTTCCGGGCCAGTGAGAGTGATATCCAGGACTTGCCCTTTAGCTAGTTGCGTGTTACCCATTTCAGCCTAACACAAAGGGGATATGTACTTACGGCCATAGAGGGCTTCCAACGGGGCAACCTTGATGCTAGAGTGGTAGCTATTGTTGTATGAAAACTCCAAAAATGGAAAATGGGTATCTCATTCTTTACCAAAGTCAATCACACAACCTCTCAGCATGTTTTCTAGTGTTGAATGGTTCTCTCACTCGCCCGTCAGTTTGTGGACGGTAGGTTGTGCTCATGTCCAACCTAGTTCCCAGAGATTTCTGTAGCGACTGCCAAAACCGCGAGGTGAATCTACTATCTCTATCTGAGATAATAGACATTGGCACACCATGCAGGCGTACTATCTCTCTAATGTATTTTCTTGTCAATTTCCCCATCTTGTATGTTTCTTTTATTGGTAGGAAGTTAGCAAATTTGGTTAATCTGTCGACGATTACCCAAATGGTGTCATGACCACCCGAGGTCTTGGGTAGCTTGGTTACGAAATCCATTGTAATCTGATACCACTTCTACTCAGGTATCTTTGGTTATTTAAGTAAACATGAGGTCTTTTGATACTCTACCTTGACTTTGGCACAATTTAGGCACTTGCCCACGTAGGTAGCAATCTCAGCTTTCATGTTTGGCCACTAATAGAGTTTCTTGTGATCCAGATACATCTTATCTGAACTTGGATGAACGGAATATCGAGTCTTGTGGGCTTTATTCATGACAACATCTCTATAGCCACCAAACTTCGGTGTCCAGATCCAATTAATGAAGTAACGAACTCCGTCACCCTTGATTTCTAAGTTCTTCTCCATTCCTCTTAACGCTGCATTACTACATTTTCCAGCTTCAAGGCTTCTAACTAAGCCTCTCTGATCGGTGTGGACAGACGCGATTGGATTGTCATGGTTAGTGCCTTCACTTTACGACCTGAGTACTCCTTTCGACTGAGGGTATCTGCTACTACATTGGCTTTGCTGGGATGACAGTGGATATTACATTCGTAATCATTGAGCAGTTCTACCCATCATCACTGTCTATTGTTAAGCTCTTTCTAATTGAAGATGTGTTGGAGGATTTTATGGTCGGTGAAGATGGTGCACTTGGTACCGTAAAGGTAACGCGTCCAGATTTTTAGTGCAAAGACTACAACTCCCAACTCAAGATCATGAGTGGTGTAGCTGACTTCGTGTGCCTTAAGCTGTTTTGAGGCACAGGCAATAATCTTTGCTAACTACATAAGCATACAACCTAGCCCTGATTGGATGCATCACAATATACTACAAAGTCTTATGTCCCTTCTGGAAGAGACAAGATAGGTGCGCTGCACGGGGCTTGCTTCAGTTTTTGGAACACAATGTCTTGTTTCTCACCCCGTAGATAATTCCTGCATCTCTGCCGTTGCTAGGTGATACTAGAATTTGGCTACGGGGGTAGCTCCAAGAATCAAGTCGATTCGGAATTCGACTTGATGTTCAGGAGTAACTCCTGGAAGATCCTCGTGGAAGATGTCGGTAAAATTACGGACTTCAGGAATGCTCTCGAGGTCCTTTACTTCTTGTTTTTCGTTCATAACATGATCTAAGCACACATGACACCCTTTTCGCAGGTATTTTTGAGCTTTAATGCAATAGATGATACGAAGGTTCATACTGAGTTTGTCGTCGTAGATAACGAGGGCTTCGCCATTTGGTAGATTGAGGCGAATGGCTTTTTCGTAACAAAGGATATCAGCACGGTAAGGTCTTAACCAATCCAGCTGATATGTTCACGAAGGTGGTTACCACTAAGAATTTGATGCTTTTTATGTAACGACCAAAAATTTCAACCAATTTAAAATTTTCGAAAACAACCCGATTCCATTAAAGTTATTACAAAAAGGTTTTCAATACAATTTATTTTAAGTATTCCCAGAATCTCATCACAATATAAACACGAGGAGCGATACGATCACACCTTCGCCTTGCCACGGTCTCCTGAAGAACCTGAAAAACATTAAACCACAACTGTAAGCCCGAAAGCTTAGTGAGATATCCCCAAAATACCAACCACATATACCATACACGCATAACTTGCCATAACATATCCAATCACAGAACAGCCATGCACTTCGGGTCTACTGTGGGACTGGTCCGCCGCACCGGCCAACAATCCACCTGGTCCACCCTCCGAGTCTGGCCATATACATCGAGTATACAGTGTGATTGGTCCGCCCACACCGGGGCTTCAATCCACCTGGTCCACTCTCCGAATCTAACCACATACATTGAGTCTGCAGTGTGATTGGTCCGCCCACACTGGGCCTTCAATCCACCTGGTCCACTCTCTGAGTCTACAGTATGACTGGTCCGCCCGCACCGTGCCTTCAGTCGGCCTGGTCCACTCTCCGAGCCTCGGCACATCTAGTCCGCCCTCTTTTGGCCTACAGCTTATCCGGACCGCTCGCTGGGCCTTCGGGACAACCGGTCCGCCCTGGGTATCTTCGTCTACAGCACAAAGCAGGACCCGCCTCAACCCAACTCCAGTCCCAAACAACCATGTGCACATAAACATACAATCATATAGCAATTCACAATCAACAAGCCGATCAAACAGATCACATAACATATCATCATCCTAACCAGGATACCGACATAACCGGTCACTAGCATAGCATCACCCTACATCTCAGGATACCTATCTCAACCAGGTCTCTAACATATACCATCCTAGCTACCAAGATGCAAACATATCAAAGCAATAAGACAACAACAAATACCCGGATCTCAATCCGATAAGGGCCGGCCTTGGTGCCTTAGACCCTGTTGATATAGTGAGGATAACTCACCTCGAAACTGCCAACTGAACAGATAACCCAAGCTGCTCCGATTACTGATACGACCTCCACCACTGGACAACCACCAAGGCACTGAACTCAAAAAAATATCCAACAATTACCAAAATGCCCCTGGAAATCACTGGTCAACCCTTGGTCAAAGTCAAAGTCAAAGTCAACCCCTGATAGACTCTACTCGCCGAGTCAACCCGATGACTCGCCGAGTCCCCATGCTCAGAATTCCCCCAATCCGCGACTCAAATCGCCGAGTCACCCCGAGACTCGCCGAGTCTACAACTCTGAGTCCACTCAAACACAACTCACCGAGTCATCCCTTGACTCACCGATTCACTGCTCAACCAGCAAAAGATTGGGACTCTTCGATAAGAATTGCTGAGTCCAAGAACAGACTCGTCGAGTCTAAGGCTATCTTCAACCTACTCGCCGAGTTGTTCTTCCAACTCGTCGAGTTCCAGGCCATCTTCATCCAACTTACCGAGTTGTTCTTCCAACTCGTCGAGTCCCAGCCTATCTTCAAGCAACTCGCCGAGTCCACCCATGTTACTCGCCGAGTACCACCGGGTCTGAATCCATACAGAGGCTCTCCAAGCCATGTAGATGATCCAAACCATACATCTACCCTTCCTAAGGCCATCCATCACGTAAAGTGGCAAACTTTACGTGAATCCAAAGAGATCTAGGCCTTATACACTCTAGGGCTAGGGTTTGGGACAAGATCACTTCACCAAACACTCAAACACAGGGACTTTATGCATATTTGGATCCTCATTACTCCAGATCTAAGGTAGCATCCTCAGATCGTCTTCCAATCCCGAATAACTCATGAAATACTCCCAAAAACCCCAAAACAACCCTCATGGAAGACAATAAAGGGGAAAGAGCTCAAGACAGAGGATTCTTACCCCAAAGATGAGCCTAAACTGATGTAGACTCCAGATCCCCAAGCCCTCTTGATGCTATCCTCGAATCCCTCCCACTTCTCTTCTCAAATCCTTTCTTCCAAGCTTCGATCCTCTCAATAATGGAGTTTCTCACGTTTGGGGGTGTTCTTTGGAACTCTCAAGGGGCATAGAGGCTGAAAAGAGGGTATAACATTCTTTAAATAGGGGGCAAACCCTGAAGATTAGGGTTTTCTTCACCCAACACCAACTCGC
Source organism: Lactuca sativa (assembly GCF_002870075.4). NCBI lineage: Eukaryota > Viridiplantae > Streptophyta > Magnoliopsida > Asterales > Asteraceae > Lactuca > Lactuca sativa. The sequence goes on along the minus strand of NC_056627.2, from coordinate 178,682,338 downwards.
TGAGTCCAGCCGCCGACTCGCCGAGTTGGCCACTTAACACGCGACCATAGTCGCGAATCTACTCGCCAAGTCCACCCATGGACTCGCCGAGTTGCCCTTATACATTTTCATTTTGAACTCTGAACTAGCAAACCCTGGATTCGGGATGTTACAATTCTCCCTCACTTAAATTAGGCTTTGTCCTCGAAGCCTACGACAACTCAACTCCATAAATACTCCCGCCACGCGCCACTTGGCATTAGCCACACCAGGTTCCTCAAGGCACCACCGGATTCCCGATCCAAATCCAACTCTATCCATTCTGCTGACAGAAAGACACATCCCTCAATCTCAGAGCAACTCCCACGAGTTCTCTTCTTGCAATCACACGCACATGCTGAACCAGCCCTCGTACTCTCGGGTTGGGAAAACCCGTCACACTGACGACATCTCCGAACATCCCCAGGATGAACCACCGCTACATACGCACTTCCCTGATTAGAATCACACTGAGAGCCCGAGACTCCCTCCCTGCATCCCTTCCGAGCCTCTTGGCTCTACACCCGCATAATTCCTTCCGCGACCTCAGCAGACATCCCAAACCGGATGTGATTCCATTCCACTGCCGCAACCACGCTGCTCAATGACCATACTCAGATCACTCTAATCATAACTCTGCTCTGCCGATTTCACTTCCGTGAAATTGCACCCCCTCTCGGAGTTACACTCCTCTCTCATTCCTTTACCAAGGAATCCACTTGGCTGCCTTGTCACTACGACAAGTGCCACGGTGCTCGCCCAACGCTACACCACTCCTTCATAGCGTAATGCTATCCATCCAACACACATGCTCTGACTCTGATCGCAGGGACTCTCAAGCCCATGCACTATCTCACCTAATCAAGATTACTACCCGGGGCCAGACCTTCTAATGTTGTCACACCGCAACATACACAATCCATATCCTCGAACCGATCCAACAATACCTGCAGAGTCTTCAGCATGACTGGACCGCCTCACCAGGCCTTCAGCCAATCTAGACCACTCTCAGAACCTTCAGCCAATTTGGACCACTCTCAGTGCCTTTAGTCTGGCTAGACCGTTCTCCGAGCCTTCGGCCTGACTGGTACGCCTACCGGCCTTCAGTCTATCCGGACCGCTCAACTAGCATTCATCATTCCGAGCTATCTCTCCGGGAAATCTTCCCATGCATACCGTTCTAGCCCTCTAGGGGTTCCGAATGCTATCTCCATCACACAACTCAATCCCGGCCTGATCCCAAACCCTCTGCAAATAAGTACCCTTGGTCTGTATTCCGCCCCACATGCCTGCCACTTACTCATGCCAGCCTACGCTCTTGGCTGACAGAACACTGCTGAATCCCAGACAGCTCAACAATCTCACATACTCATCGATCATCTGGAGAATTTTCCAATTCTCCCCCACTTAAGGCACTGACTATCAACCACCGGTCGCTATCAATGACCTCCCAAAACAACCCTGCACAACTCCACACTTACACGCAGACTGATTTCCCACTAGCACTAGCAACCTTGACAAAATCACATTTCCACACTGATCATCTCGCTCGAAAGAAGCTCAATCTGCAGCTAACCACTCCTCAGAAGGCAGATGCTACCCGACCTTCAGACCAATGCCAGGTTTCTACTAACAACCCCTCATAAATGATAGTCACGGAATTCCCAAAACTAAACCCTTAGCCATACCATAACTCTCAAAAACAACAAATACCACACCAAGAACCACACAAAGATACTAGCACATAAATCATAAGATAACAAGACATCAAGGAAGAAACATACCCGCAGCTGCATCAAGCACTGCTCCGACCTCCTCTACTGCAAGATGAAAAGAACGACCCTGAGCCCTTCGAGGCTCCGCCCCACCCTGACCGCCACCCGTGATCCTCAAAGTGGCCGGTGCTGGAGCCTGCATCGGTCTTGCAGCGAGCTGTGGACAGTTGACCCTCAAATGTCCAACCTGATGACAATGGTAACAACTCCTCAAATCCCGAACCAGCGCTGACTGCCGACAATCCCTCGCATAGTGCCCCTCCTTTCCGCACTTGCGGCATGCACCACCGGACCTACAAACTCCGGTGTGACTCCTTCCACACTTCCCACAAGTGTGGAAAATAAGATCCCCCACTCTAGAATCAACGGTCTCGGACCGTTTTGGCGCTGGCTGCAACTGTACTGGAGCCTGCCTCAACTCATGCATCTGCAACTCAATCTCTAACTCGTGCCGCCTGGCGGCCTCCTGTAACTCCAACAAGGTATCGCACCTCTGCGTAGACACAAATTGTCTGATATCCCTCTTGAGCATGCTCAGATATCGAGACATCTGAGCCTGCTCCGAAGCGAACTCAGGGCAGAACATCGCCCTCTCAGTGAACATCCTGGTGATCTCAGTCACCGACTGCGAATCCTGCTTCATCTCAAGGAACTCCTAAGCCAATCTCTCCCTCTCAACTCGCGGAACATAGCGAGTGCTGAACATCTCCCTGAACTAATCCCATGAAACCGCAGCCCTCTGCGCATCCGAATATGACCCCGTGGTCAATCTCCACCAATCCTTCGCCCCGAGCCTCAACAGGTTCAGAGCACACCTCACCCTCTGCTCAGCAGGGCATGAACACGTGAAGAAACACCCCTCCATGTCCGATAACCACCTCATAGCAACAATCGGGTCCTGAACTCCATCGAAGGTGGGAGGCTTCGTATTATCAAAGTCCCGATACTGAAAGCCCCGACCAGCTCCTCCCCCTGTCGCTGCTACAGCTGCTGTAGCCGCCGCGGCAGCCATCTCTGTGAGAGTCGCATAGCGCTCATCAAAATACTCAACCATGGCGGTCTTGATCGACCCAAACAGCTCCGGCAACTCAGCCCGGAACAACTCAGGAATCTCATCACACAGGATCTCACGAATCCTCGCATCTAACTCGTACGTGCTCATCTGACCAATAACCTCGGGCGGTACCGACCCGCCCGGAACTCCCTCTCCTGCTCCCGATCCTGATCCGGATCCACTCCCAGCATGCCTCGGAATCTCCATACTGAAAAACACCACACAAAATCTCAGACAGTTCCCACTCTCCCGAGAACCAACTCTCTCAACCCAACCCTAGAGGTCATGGTTTCCCTGATACACGTATGGGTCCTGTGCTTTCAGTAGTACGGGCCCATACTACCTTCCACAGCTACCCATATTTTATGAAGTACTACCACAACACCCTAGTGAAACATGCATAACAACGCTCAACCCTCACAACTAGAGGAACATTGGAAATCTCTCACAAGGAAACCCTAGGCTACAGGCATCACAAATCAGGCAACATTATCATGAAATCCTGAAGATCCCTAGCCTAGCACTAGCATGCTATTCTAACAAAGCTCAAAAATAAATATCATGTATGGTATTTTGGGGTTACTTACTGGCTCCGGCTGATCGTACCTCCGCATCCTCCTTTACTCATTTTGAAAACCATTTTAAATACTCTTTTGAAAACTCTCCTCGATTTGAGACTGGAGTCACACAAGTGTTCCTCCAATTCACTCAAACCAAGGCTCTGATACCAACTTGTAATGACCAAAAATTTCAACCAATTTAAAATTTTCGAAAACAACCTGATTCCATTAAAGTTATTACAAAGAGGTTTTAAATACAATTTATTTTAAGTATTCCCAGAATCTCATCACAATATAAACACGAGGAGCGGTACGATCATGCCTTCGCCTTGCCACGGTCTCCTGAAGAACCTAAAAAACATTAAACCACAACTGTAAGCCCAAAAGCTTAGTGAGATACCCCCAAAATACCAACCACATATACCATACACGCATAACATGCCATAACATATCCGATCACATAACAACCATGCACTTCGGGTCTACTGTGGGACTAGTCCGCCGCACCGGCCAACAGTCCACCTGGTCCACCCTCTGAGTCTAGCCATATACCTCGAGTCTACATTGTGATTGGTTCGCCCGCACCGGGCCCTCAATCCACCTGGTCCACTCTCCGAATCTAACCACTCCGAATCTAACCACATACATTGAGTCTGCAGTGTGATTGGTCTGCCCGCACCGGGGCTTCAATCCACCTGGTCCACTCTCTGAGTCTACAGTATGACTGGTCCGCCCGCACCGGGTCTTCAGTTGGGATGGTCCACTCTCCGAGCCTCGGCACGTCTGGTCCACCCTCTTGGGGCCTACAGCCTATCCGGACCGCTCGCTGGGCCTTCGGGACAACCGGTCCGCCCTGTGTATCTTGGCCTACAGCACAAAGCAGGACCCGCCTCAACCCAAATCCAGTCCCAAACAACCATGTGCACATAAACATACAATCATATAGCAATTCACAGTCAACAAGCCGATCAAACAGATCACATAACATATCATCATCCTAACCAGGATACCGACATAACCGGTCACTAGCATAGCATCACCCTACATCTCAGGATACCTATCTCAACCAGGTCTCTAACATATACCATCCTAGCTACCAGGATGAAAACATATCAAAGCAATAACACAACAACAAATACCCGGATCTCAATCCGATAAGGGCCGGCCTTGGTGCCTTAGACCCTGTTGATATAGTGAGGATAACTCACCTCGAAACTACCGACTGAACAGATAACCCAAGCTACTCCGATTACTGATACGACCTCTGTAACGCCCGTAGATCGGGGCTAGTCAATTTAAAGATGATAAGCGTCAAAAATGAGTTTCTGATAGAAGATTATTTAGAATGAATAATCTTAACTAGGTTATAGTATATGTTACAAGGATTCTGTACATATAAAGAACGTCGAAATCTGAATTATAACGAAGAAGTTATGACCTGTCGAAGTTTCGCGACAGAACCGGCACGACGCTGAATGACGTAAAAAGTGAATTTATATTAGAGCGATATTTAGCCTTAGCGATCTAAACAAAAGTCGTAGATTTCGTTAAACCGAGAGCGTGCATAAAAGGAACGCCCAAATCTGACTTCGTATGAGGAAGTTATGATTTTTCTAAGTTTTGACTTAGCAGTATGCAGCCCAAATACTCGATTTGAGATCGAGCGGTTTTTAGCCGAAACAATCTAAATGAGAATCGAAGATCTCGTTGTTAGTAGCGAAACGATGAAAAGTTAGGCGAGAACGGACGTCAGACGAAAAAGTTATGAATTTATAACGAAGTTTTTCTGTCCCGGCCTTCTAAAAATAAATAATAAAAATAAAAGTCAAAATTAGCCGACGGAGTCTAAATGAAAGTTGTAGAGCATGGTCTGAACTTCGCGTGGATATAAAGAACGTCGAAAACGGAGCTCGTATGCGAAAGTTACGCAATTTAGAAGTTCGACGAGTCAATTACGCCCCGCGTAATTGAGTATGCCCCGCGTACTCAGTCGGATGCAACTTGTCTGACCAATACTCGAGTACCACAGATCGACGCATGCAGTGACGTCAAAGTACGCCCCGCGTAACCGAGTACGCCCCGCGTACTGAGTACGCCCTGCGTAATTTGAGATTACGCCCCGCGTAATCCCAGACCCTCAACCTATAAATAGAACTCGAAATCAGCCATTTTCTCTTGTTCAAACTCTTCCCTCTCTCTAAGTTTTGCCTCGATTTGCGTGCCAATCATATCCCGAAGCCCCGGTATCATTCCCGAGCCCCGAAGCGAGATCTGAAGCCCCGAGAATCCCGAAGAGCGTTATTCCCGAGCCGAAGCCCTGCCCACGAGGAGCCGGTTTTTGTGAAGATCTTCCAGATCTACGAAGAGACACTACTTCTGCAAGCCGTAGTGCTGTCGGATCATCTTCTGAGCAAGTGAGTGTATAGTCACTTTCATCTTACACATAAATATGAAGTATTTTATGAAATACGTGTTATGTGTATATTTATATATATTGTTGTTTATATGCGTAAGTGCATAGTTACTTTCTTCTAATACATAAATATAAAGTATTAGCTATGAAATACGTGCTATGTGTTATAGATTAATTATCTATTTGAGATGGATTTGGAATTGATGTTTTTATACGGGTGTTAAATGATTTAAATTGTGTTTGTATTTATATCTACAAATATGTTGGGTAGAACATGGGTAGATGGAATAGTTGGTGACGATGCGACTTCGTGCCTATTGAGTAAGCCTTGGTGACGATGTGACTTCGTGCCTTTTGTGTAAACCCAGGTGACTATGAGACGTAGTGCCAATTGTATGAACCCAGGTGACTATGAGACGTAGTGCCTATTGTGTAAACCCTGGTGACTATGAGACGTAGTGCCTATTGTGTAAGCCCTGGTGACTATGAGACGTAGTGCCAATTGTATGAACCCAGGTGACTATGAGACGTAGTGCCTATTGTGTAAGACCTGGTGACTATGAGACGTAGTGCCAATTGTATGAACCCTGGTGACTATGCGACGTAGTACTTATTGTATAAACCGTGGTAGCAAATGGACTGTGTGCCAGTTCCTCAGGTAAACCCTTAGGAATGAATGAAGAAAGTATAATCGATTCTTAGGGTAAAACCTTAAAGAAGATAATGGGGATGGGTATTTGGGTTGATTGTTGATAATTGAATATAATAAATGTATTATTGTGGGTTGAAAACCCTATATGCTCACTAGGCTCCCAAGCCTGACCCACTCAGTTTTCTTTGTATCACAGGTATCAATACGAAGACATAATTCACTGAGAGAATAAAGGAGATGTAAATCATTAGTGTAAATGAATGTAAGTTCTGTTTATGCTTATGTTCCTGTATTGACGATGACATCCCAAACGTTTTAAAATGAATAAAATACGTTTCTTCGAAAATGTTTTAATAACGTATTTATCATGTTTTTCTGGGGAAAAATTCCGCAACACTTTTATTAAAGAAGTACTATGATTTTTATAAAGCATAAACAAAATCGGTCTTTTCTGGCCGTAAAAATGGGGATGTCACAACCTCCACCACTGGACAACCACCAAGGCACTGAACTCAAAACAATATCCAACAATTACCAAAATGCTCCTGGAAATCACTGGTCAACCCTTGGTCAAAGTCAAAGTCAAAGTCAACCCCTGACTGACTCTACTCGTTGAGTCAACCAACTCTGAGTCCACTCACACACAACTCACCGAGTCATCCCTTGACTCACCGATTCACGGCTCAACCAGGAAAAGATTGGGACTCTTCGACAAGACTCGCCGTGTCCAAGAACAGACTTATCGAGTCTAAGGCTATCTTCAACCTACTTGCCGATTTGTTCTTCCAACTCGTCGAGTTCCATGCCATCTTCATCCAACTCGCCGAATTGTTCTTCCAACTCGTCGAGTCCCAGCCTATCTTCAAGCAACTCGCCGAGTCCACCCATGTGACTCGCCGAGTACCACTGGGTCTGAATCCATACAGAGGCTCTCCAAGCCATGCAGATGATCCAAACCGTAGATCTACCCTTCCAAAGGCCATCCATCACGTAAAGTGGCAAACTTTACGTGAATCCAAAGAGATCTAGGCCTTTTACACTCTAGGGCTAGGGTTTGGGACAAGATGACTTCACCAAACACTCAAACACAAGGACTTTATGCATATTTGGATCCTCACTACTCCAGATCTGAGGTAGCATCCTCAAATCCATCTTCCAATCCCGAATAACTCATGAAATAGTCCAAAAAACCCCAAAACAACCCTCATGGGAGACAATAAGGGGGAAAGAGCTCAAGACAGAGGATGCTTACCCCAAAGATGAGCCTAAACTGATGTAGACTCCAGATCCCCAAGCCCTCTTGATGCTATCCTCGAATTCCTCCCACTTCTCTTCACAAATCCTTTCTTCCAAGCTTCAATCCTCTCAATAATGGAGTTTCTCACGTTTGGGGGTGTTCTTTGGAACTCTCAGGGGGCATAGAGGCTGAAAAGAGGGTATAACATCCTTTAAATAGGGGGCAAACCCCGAAGATTAGGGTTTTCTTCACCCAGCACCAACTCGCCGAGTCCAGCCGCCGACTCGCCGAGTTGGCCACTTAACACGAGACCATAGTCGCGACTCTACTCGCCGAGTCCACTCATGGACTCGCCGAGTTGGCCTTATACATTTTCATTTTGAACCCTGAACTAGCAAACCCTAGATTCGGGATGTTACAGTTTACAAATTCAACTGGCCTTCCAGAAGTTTGAAGAGAAGGATTTGGCAGGAGAGAGAGAAAGAGAGAAATAGAGAGAAAAAGAGAGAGAGAGAGAGAGAGAGAGAGAGAGAGAGAGAGGGAGAGTGAGAGAGAGCGAGGAATAGTTTTTTTAGGATAGGAAATACTTTGAATGGTAGATGAAGTTTTTCAAGCCTTCAAGTGGGAGATTGTTGGGGTATGATGTTTTCTCCAACATGGAGCACTTAGAATCAAGTGGATCACTTGCATGGAGTACTTAGAATCAAGTGGAGCACTTATAGTTGTAATGGAGCACTTATAGTTGTAATTGAGCACTTGGAGGTGGAATGGAGCATCAAGGATCAACATAGAGCACTTGGAGTTGGAATAGAGCATTAGGAATATGAATGGAGCATCAATGATGTGCCATGCATCATAATGCACCACTTTGAAGATGATGTGCCACCTTATGGATAATGTACGCCATCCATGCACGTGAGCCACATATGATCAAGGTGTTCCACTATTACATGTTTGTTATGTTCTGGGAGTGCTAAAGTATTGATGATTAACAAAGAAGCAAGGATACGCCACTCAAGTTGAAGATGTGCCATTATGAAGCATGATGTGCCAACAAGGTTCATAGTGTGCCATCATGCCTCCTTGGTGCGCCATTTAGGTGCAAGACTCACTAGGATGCTTGAGATTGTTAATTGTTGCTCATAAGGTAGAATATGCTAAGAGAGGTTGCTTTACATGGCTAATGAGCCATCTTGATGGTAGGTGCTTCATCATGATGTGTCATGGTGGCTCGTGATGGTGCATCATGGCCCATGATGCTCCATCATGTGTTTCGGTTGATGCTAATGAGGTTGGATATTTTAGGAGAGTCCGCATGGCATTCCATGACTGGTTGGAAATTAGAGCATCCCCTTAATGGACTAATCATGGATGGGTCTGACCCATCAGAATTAGGGTTTCCCATGCTTTCCTATAAATATGCTCGTATCCCCATCATTGTAAAATCACTAGTTTCAGTGAGAGCAAAGTGAGATATAAATGCAGTGTTTGTAATTGTTTCTGGAAGTTAATAAGTTCCTCTCTCTTTCTCTGGTTCACCCGTGGACGTGGGTCACCTTGACTGAACCATGTTAAATATTTTTTATTTTCGCATGTTTTAACGAAGTTTCTTTGATATTTTTTTGAAGTATTTAACTTGTTTTGTTGTCGCCCAACAAGTCACAAATTTTTTATCTTTATCCTGGAAATCGGTTAGTTTTAGATACACATATAAAGTGACCATAAGTGAATTTTAGTCACAATTGTTTTTATCTTTATCATGACATTTGGTTACTTTCGAAGACATACTAGAATATAAAGTGTGACCATAAGTAACTTATTGTCACAGTTTTTTTATCTTTATATCTTTATGATTACAGGTTGTTACTTTTAAACACACATTAAGATATAAAATCTTAGCCGTAAGAAGCTAATAGTAAATTAAAATTTATTCTCTCGTATAAATGTTTTACAATAACTAACTTATAATCGCAATATTTTTACTTATTATCACGATAATATATTATTTTTAGACACACATTTGTAGTAAATTGCGACTATAAATTATTTATAGTAGTGCTTGGCCCTTTTATGATGTAGCGAATAAATTTTACCCTTTTGTCACACAAAATGAATTTTCATAATCGTAAACTACTTAATCATATAAAATTAGACTTAATGTGGCACTTTGCTCACATAATGAATGTATTTGACCGTATATACAGTTGAAGTTAACGTTTCTACTTATAACTGTGAACAGATGGTGGTATATATTTTTCAATCAAAACAAAATGAACAACGAAAGGGAAAAAATAGAGTTGAGATAAATGATTTTTTCATACCATGATGCTTTAAATTTGACAAGTGGTAGTTGTTTTAGTATTGGCGCTTTTTGGGAAGAGGGAGTTTTCCATGTTGTATGTTGTAGAGTAGTTGGTTTTCAAGAAACGTCAACGCCATTGAAAGATTTTCTTTTGTTTTGATTGATCTTATAGAGGTACGACTAATGATAAAGCTGAACATGCCATTTTAATTTTTTTGTAAATGTCACATAATCGAATAAATCTATTATCTAAATTTGTTTTGTACAAAGTAATAATGGTTGGAAAAATAAAATAAAACATTAAGTTGTGTGGTGTGATGTTATTAGTAAAAAATAAAAAAACAATCTCGTTGATCAACAGAAGTGTGAAAATTTTATGTAATTTGTCCTTCTCTATTTTAGCATTCCATCTTAAATAATAAACATCTTTGCTTTGGTTTTTTTACCATTAGGTAACGGTCACTATTCTAATTTAATGTTGCTGTGATAGCAGTTGTATTTAAATTGAAATAACACTGTCAAGAATATGACCGTTGCGTAACGGTCAAAACCTAGTTGTATTTAAATTGAAATAACACTGTCAAGAATATGACCGTTGCGTAACGGTCAAAACCTAGTTGTATTAAATTGAAATAACATATCAAGAATATGACCGTTGCGTAACGGTGAAAACCTAGCTACGTATATATAGTGACAAAATTTTCATAGATCCACACACCTTTTCCATTACACACCCTCCCCTCTATCCCTTTCTCTCAAATCTTTTGAATTCCTTATCTCTACAGTATACCCTGTCATTTTTCCAGTTATCTAATTTTTTTTCTCAATCTCACCATTCTCGTC